>NC_051118.1:6131151-6146826 GCF_014839805.1 Manduca sexta
AAAGAATACGGAATTTTTCCGCGAACAATTCATAACGAAAAATAAATTATGACATAAATTAATTTCACAACATTTTAAAAACAAGAATGCGATATTTCACCTTTACTAAAAATGTGTTGCCAACTCAAAAATAAAAATTACGCGCGTATCTTTAAATATATACTGACGTGTGTTTAGTATTAATTAACAACTTCAAACTCATTTATACCAATTACCCTTTAGTTTGGTATTTGTCATAACACCAAAACACCTGCAATGTTACCGAGAAATGAAAACTTATTTATAAGTACAACCTCTTTTGGGACTGTTTTGTTGCTTACAGTTTTTTTTTATTCTATGTGCCTTGGCAGTATGATCTTAGACTATATCCATCAAGGAACGAATAAAAAAAGAATTGAATGATAAATTAAAAAGAGTAAAAAGACTTATGTAGGTATTTTGACATTTCTATATTATGGATTTTCGAATAGTTAAAATACCATTTCAATATCTACCATTTAAGAAAATGGTCACTAACCAAGCTAATAATATTAAAGACACTATGAAACTAATAATAATATCACCTTATTATATGAAAGTAAGTACAAACTATTGTACCGCCAACAGCCCTGATTTATTATGTAAAACTTTACATTATCTGTGGTGTAAAAATAATACGATTTAAAAATAACAAGACCCTGTGTGGACATTAGCATTTCAATAGTGTTGGAGATTGTTTTTATGCTGACTCACTTCATTTCAATTTCTTCTCCAAACTAGTTTTGTTTCCGACTGCGATCACAATATTTAAATAAAAAATATGATTCCTTGATGATGGGAATAACTTAAGTTATCGAGTAATTCTTTTATATATTTTGTTTTAAGACTGTAATTAGTAAGTAAATAATTTACTACTGCAGCTGAAGAAAACGTAAAAAATAATTCATGGATATTTCGGCCTTTAAAATTTAATATGACGAAATTTTAAAGGCAGAAATATCCATGATTATTAATTATTTTACATTTTCTTCAACTGCGAGAACTAATCACTAACTAGACGTGAATTTAAATTCTTTACTTGCCAATACTTGTTTAGTTACCCAGATTAAAGGCGAAACAAAATGTATGAAAATGGACCTTGAGGTATCGCCTTAAATGCCAACGTCATGGTTGCAAACTATTCCAATATTATTTAGATACTCAAATTAATTCTAACAATCTAAACGAATTAACTTTTAACAACGCCTTAACTTATTGCTCAAATTTTCCTGAATAAAGAATTAATAAATGTGACTGTTGACTATTTCTGTTAATTAAATAAACTCACTGGGGATTAATCAGAACGATTTATAATTATACAGGGAATACATGTGATGAAGCATTTAAGAAGGAAAATTTCTCATGTTTTAATAAGAAAGATGTATCGAACCGGCCTCATATTAAAAACCGTAAGTAAGCAAAACCGTCATTAACAAAGAAATACCACATGACTATGTTATTCCCAATAACTCTTTATTTAAAACCCGAACACACCAGTGTCAATTCGAACTGGCCGACAAAATTGTGTCGACGGGCGAGCGATCTCTCGTCAATCGATACTCTGTTGACGCCACTTACTGTCAGACGCAGTGGCAATTAGGATAAACTGAACAGGCCGGCATAATTGTGTCGACTGATGAGGCACCATCATCTCTCATTAATCAATCCCATATTTGATTGATGCTGCACTTACCATCATGTGCAGTGGAGTTGCATTGCCTTGACTAGATAAAAAAACAAAAAAACTCACCTAGCATTTTACTCAGATCAGCATTATGAAGATCAGGATTCTCATCAGCCAGTTTCTTCCGCTCCACCTTCGCCCACACCATAAAAGCGTTCATAGGCCTTCGTATCCTGGCCTCCTTTAGCGCTTTAGCTTGCCCCATCTTCGTAGTAAACCCCGCTCTAGCATACTGCTGCGTGGAATAGTCCCTTGTAGTCTCATAAGGACTTCGGTAGTCATATTGAGTTCTGTAGTCTAGTCCGTAGGGAGAGTAGACCAGACTACAAGTTCTGGGCTAGTTTGGTCTTGTCCTGAGTCGGTACTGTTCTCGACGGCTCCTTGAACGTATTGCTCGTAAGTGCGGTGGTACGTTGGTGGTGATTCAGCGATGCCTGCTCCTCCGGAATCCATCATACTGTAAATATGGGAAGAGTTAATTTTGTAATTGTTTAACGTCGCGTGGGTGGTGATAAAATATATTTCTTATAGATTTACCCCCTTATTCATAGACGTTTTTTATCTAAGGACGGAGTACAGCTGATAACAAGTCTGTTTCGCAGTGCTAGCGGCTTGGCAGTCTTGGCAGTGCGTAGAATAGGGCCGTTGTGATTGGCTAATATTGAGATACAACAATTTTTTACAGCATAACTCTGGCCTTAGATAAAACACGTCTATGAATAAGGGGTTAAGTGTTCTCTCGTATCAATGTAGGTATAACATTATCATAGATAGATGTATCAAAATATATTTAGATGTTCCTTTCTCATTTTTGTTTTTAAAAAACTCGAATTCTCCAAATTAAAATTATCTAGAAGTTAAAGACACGTAACTGTTATAGAGTATATTTTTTTAATTGTAACACGTAATTTTTTAGTAACATAATATCTAGGTAACTTCAATGACCTTTTACATCAATTAAATTATGTTTTCGAAATATAAAGGAATATTTTCCTACTTGCTTCCTACTTTGTCGAAGACTAGTTAAAACTGAATGTATTAGCATATCGATTATATATTAATTTATTTGGATTACTAACCGAGTTAACAAAGGTAAGTAATGTAACGGTACATGTTTGGCAATGAGCGAGGTAATACACGATAGCCTAGTTGGAAATGAAACTACGGAGACTAATGCCCGCAGGTTCATAACCCAAGGCACACCACCGAGTTTTTTAAGTTTCATAATATCGTCTATCAATTATTTTTCGCTTTAACGGTAAAGGAAAACGTTGTGAAGGAACCCACACACTCGAGAATTATACAAGGTTTTTGGACTAAGGCTTAATCCCTCTTAGTGGTAGAGGAGACCCATGATCAGCAATGGATAGTATATACAGGGCTAGCATTATTATTATACAGGGATCATTAAATGAAACCACATACTTATCTACTTAACAATAAATTACTAGAGCCATAGATGTAAAACAAAAAAGTGTAAGGTTCGAAGAAAATAAATATCAATATAAAGTCATTTTAATTTTACGCGCTTTGATGCCACTTCTACTACTTTAAGAGAATTCGTCACAGCGGCAACATCATACTCTCCGACAGAAATATACTCACGCACACACCATATTCGCAATAATTTACAAAATGATAAAAAAAATCAGAAAACTAACTTGACTTTACGGATGAACAACACCTCAGTCCCCCGTGACCATGAAGGCTGCAAAGTCTTCGAAACGTCGGGAGAAAATAAAACACTAATTACCGCGATAGAATCCGAAAATTAGTTTAATTTCAATGGTTGATTTTTGGCACAATGTCAGCAAAGGTGAAGACGAGTATCTGGTTTCATTTAGTAATGCAATGTCAAAATGACCCTGTCCGACTATATGTAATTGCAACTCTGAACTAGAGTGCTCTCCATTTAGGCAACGACTTAGCTATGTCTCAATCATTGCTAAAATCGAAGACCCTCTCACCAGCAGGCAGATTGCATGCTTGTTTGCCTATTAAAGCAAACAAACAAAACTTTCTACAAGTAATCAGAGCATATGCAAAGTTTGGTTCAACGACAAACAAATTACAACAGTAAGTTATATCGGAATTTGCAAGATCCCGTATCGTTGGTCACATTACCACCGTTTCTAGTTAATGCATGTAGCGGGAAACGCGTAAGTCGAGCCGAATGATCACTCGAATCGAAACCCGAACTTTATGGAAGTCTAGCTAAGTCTGGACGGATTACGGTTGAACACGAGTCTTTAAGTAGTCGAAGCTACTAGAACTTTATGGTGTTTATGCAGTTTTTTACTGAGCTAACGAGTCAGTCGAGTTTAAAAGCAGTGATAGCCAAGTTGGGTGTGGAACGGACTGCCGAAACGAATGTCCGCAGGTTCAAATCCCAAGGGCACACACCTCTGACTTTTCTAAAATCATGTGTGTATTCTTTGTGAATTATCGTTCGCTTTAAAGGTGAAGGAAAACATCGTGAGGAAACCTGCACATCTGAGAAGTTATCTATAGGAATTTCGAAGGTGTGTGAAGTCTACCAATTCGCACTAGGCTAGCGTGGTGGACTAAGGCCTAATCGCTCTCAGTAGTAAAGGAGGCCCGTGCCCAGCAGTGGGACAGTATATAATACAGGGCTGATATTGTTATTATATGCAGTTTTTACTCCTAAATACAGAGAAAGGTGTAGATTGTTATATAGCTGAACACGAGTCTTAAGGTAGTCGAAGCTACTAGAATTTTATGGCGTTTATGCAGTATTTATTCCTAAGTGTAGGAAAAGATGCAGTGTTAGCTCTGTCCACTGACATGGAACGATGTTGCTAACACTGTAATATAAAATATTATAACGATAAATGTGAAAGTACTTCTCTTTGATAGTACTGTATGTGTTTCGATGAAATTTGGTTCATAATCAACTTGTACCTTTATCTACTTACTTCGTTTGTTACAATCTGACTTTCATGCAGTCATGTCGCGAACTATCTCAAAATATGCGTATGTAAAAAGAAAGCAATCAGCGAAGTTTATAATATTAGAATCTTCTAATAAAGTTGACACAAAATATTATAAATAACTATCTTAAAAACATGGCTGTCGGCTGTATAATAATTTACCTAAAAACCTATTAAAATTAGAATTTATCGAAAACCCTTTTTATTAGATCTTGACATCCAAATATACGCCTACTATACAATATGTTTTTTTTAATATGGATCAAAATTGCTGAAAATTCCACCTCGGTAAAACAGAGCTATGGTAATTACAACGAAACTTAACCTACACGATGCAGTACCAAGCGTCACTTCTTATCTTCTGATGAGTGACTCGCAAGTCACACACTCTTCCTTGAAGAGGTAATCAGTGCGTTTTGTATACTCCCCTTTTCTTATGTATTCTATCCCATAATTTGATAGGAGACGAGACTCCCAAGAGGCATAGATTTGTATAAAAAAATTCTATAACCATGCAATTCCTGACATTAACAGTAATGTGACCGCGCAAATGAATAACTCCGAATTTAATGGAAAGCTACGCCGTCAACTTGACACCGAGCGTTCCCCGAACCCCACCAGAGGCGCCACCGTGTGGGAACCGACCGGCATTGTTCTTGCGATTTCACTTGATTCTTTCATCTCTGGTGGCAGAGACGGATTTGGGAGTGGTGACGGGACCCTGGGGCACAGCAAAGCTACACAAAAGCTGATAAATATGTGGTCTGAATATTGTTCAAAGTTGCATCCTAGTTGTCCGAATTATACTAGCTCTTTGGATATATACAAAACTTAATGTAAAAGTAATAGAGCGATGAAGAACCGACGCTAAAACTCCTAACAAATTAAGGTAGACATTGCGATATTTAAAAGGCAATGACAACTGTATTTGCAATTTGCTAACATTACTAAAATTACCATCTAATATCAGATTGACGATTGCAATTCCAGCGTTTTGTAATTCTAAGAACTAAATAATCTTACAGTTTGTTATAACTTAAGCGCAGTCTTGCTCACATGTCCACTTGGCTCGTCGTTCGAATAATTTTTTTTCGAACATTTGTGTGCACTTTGACCCCCCTAAATCCGCCCCATTGACACGTTACCGTGTACTTATGTTAATGCTGTACTTGGTAGTAACTATCTCTTGATATTGTGTACCGTGCATGTGAGGTACTTTCGATTTGATTGTAACGGTGATCCCATTCTGTCTACGGTACTTATGTCTGACGGTATGAAGATATGACGTTTGCTTACTGAGGGAAATATTGTTATTAATGGTCGATACATGTTTTTTTGGGTACTGGACCCCGCAGTCTTCACCAGGGGAAACCTGCGTATGAGATACTTGAATCTCCTGGTTTAACGACTGCAGGCACTAGAGGAAAGTTGGTAGAGGATATCTAGGGAAGGGAAGTGGACAGAAAAAAGGAATCCTATTGTATGGACGTAGGAGCGAAGGTCGCGAAATGTTCGCAATCCCTCATAGGCCTCAATGTGTAGTTACAATTATGAGGTATACACACTGAACTGTGTGCTTGAGCCGTGGCAAATGTTTCCCTATGCATGGGTGTGTATTCAGTTTGGAGACCGAGCGTACAAAAATTGCGTCGGGAGGTGATCCGTAGATAGTGTTAAGGCTGAAATTACATAAGATTTGGATTGTTCCAGAGTATCGGGTGTTTTGTACAAGAGTGATAAATGTAGAAAAGGCACGTATTAGAGATATTTTCTGCCTAGCGTGGATAGCCTGGCTCACAACCGTCAAGAAGACATACACGCTTACGCCTTTTATCAATGGAAGGGTGGGCAGAGGTGTAACTACGCGGCCAATCTGAACAGAGATCAGCCAGGTACGCAGGAGATATTATAGTGCACAAGTGTGTGCAATACACAAGTGCACTCTCTGTTCCTTCACTCTCATAATCCGGTGAAACGACAATCCGACATGACCAGAGAGAGACCAGGCACAGTACCAATAGATTTACGTTCATTTTCTTTATGTATTATAAATTTTGAATAGACAGCCTTTATAAATACAGTGATCGCAGATTTGCCGATGGGAGCAACTTAAATACATAGGATATTCACTAACTCCAGGTCACAGGATAAATCAGGCCAACGGGTTTGACTTCAATAAATTAGGAAGCTTTACCTTTCAAGCGGCGATAGCCTACTTGGTTATGGAATGAACTGCCGAGACGAATGTCCGCAGGCAAACGGGCACACACCTCTGACTTTTCTAAATAATTATGTGTGTACTCTTTGTAAATTATCGCTTGCTTTAATGGTGAAAGAAAACATCGTGAGGAAACCTGCACACCTGAGAAATTCTCTATTAGGAATTTTCGAGGGTGTGTGAAGTCTACCAATACGCACTAGGCCAGCATGGCGGACTAAGGCCTGATCCCTCTCAGAAGTAGAGAAGGTCCGTGCCCAACAGTGGGACAGTATATAATACTCGGCTGATATTATTATTATTGTTATTACCTTTCAAATAAACAAACAGTTGTTGGAAATACCGCGGGATAAATCCGTTGTAATTAATAGTAACATCGTACTAGTGGGACTATAACCGCATTTTATAAAAAGTACCTTACATTTTTAAACCTTGACAACAGCGCCATCTATCGGGTTCAAAGTTATATAATTCAAGCTGAAACTTACTAAACTCTGACAAGAACTTTTATTGATATTAGGAGGTTTCGGTTATTAGCAATTGACTAATAATTCAATATAACTAATTAAACTCCCACAAAAACTCTTATTGAAATCTATAGGTTTTGAAGATTAGCGTGAAGCTAAAAATATTTTCATACATAAATATCACCCAATAACATTTCCCGTTGATTTTTCAAAATTATTCTTTGATACAAACCTTGTCCTGATAATAACGAACACAATGGAAGGAATCATTCGAGTCGATTGAGTCGTTCTTAATTGATACTCTAACACATTCGTGGCAATTTATGGGGGGGGGGGGGCTGGGTTACGTATTAAATGGAGGAACCCCCCTCTCTCACCTTATGTAAACCAAATAAATGTAACTTAGTTACTAAGAGAATCACTGTAAATATTATATATGGAATTATAAGGGAAAAAAAATTATATTGATCACCTTGATACAACAGTACCCATTAGACAGTTTTGATGCCAAATAATGCGAAATTCTTCAGCATTGACATTTTATCATAGCTATTACACAATAAAATAATTGTTACTATTTCGTTAACAAGGACAAAAATAACTTCTTGACTGAATAAAAAAAAATCACTGCCTAATTAGACTTCCGAACAGTCGCCAATAAAACTTAATATAATCAACAATTAATGAAATTCGTTCCTCATTTAGATAAATTAATTTGCATTCTGCTAGTTTCGACATCCATTTAGTATTCACATAGCGTTTATTATTTATTACTTATAGGTTTTGTTTGCGGCTACGTTCACTTTAAAGATCCGTCGGTATAGCCCCACATTATGAATTCCCGGGACAAAAACTAGTCCATGTCCTTCCCGATATATCAACCTATCTTCATACCAAATTTCATCGAAATCCGTTCAGTAGTTTTGAGTTAACCGTGTTCAGACAGACGCGGGAACTTTGTTTTATAATATGTAAAGATAATATATTACCTTACGTAATGCTAAGTTATTAGAAGTGCTGCAGAATATCTATGAGTTATGAGACATATATTAACTGTGCTGTTATAAAATACAAGGATATGTTTAATTGTTATTTTTAAATGGGATTACGTTTGAGGAATGAGGAGCCATTTTATTTTAACGCTAGCAAGAGTGGTAGAAATAATATTGTTAAAATTGTCTAATGAGGTACTTACATATTTTAATAAACAACTTTATTCAGATTCTATTTTAGGTATTTACATATCTCAGATATTTAAATATAATTTAATTAGGCACAATTATTTTATTCTCATCTCGGTTAGAAAAAAAAAAACAAGAATTCAAAAATAGAACTGCCTGTCAAATCCACGTTCCATTCAAATATTTACCGCGTTACGTTCCATCAACGTTATTTTCACATTTCCAAACAAACATACAGCCATAATCTATTGTTTTTCTCTGTTTTACTGTAAACATAAATATCACGTATCACTATTAGAAATCTCGCATACCGCTGGATCTAAACAAAATGAAGAATGAGATATAATATTTAATGTTTTCACTATTGTGAGATGAATCGATGATTGGTGATGTGTATCGCGGGGTCAAACTTGTTCTGGTAACAGATTGGGTTTCAGAGTACCCATGGTTAGTTAATGAGCTTGCTTATCATAGACATTTTAAAAGTACTAACAGATTTAAAGAAACATTTACCATATTGACATGAAGTCTGGAATTTGTGCCTGATATGACGACAGGCTCACCCCTTATCACAATATATCCTATCTGTATCGGAATTGGCTATATGACAATGTAAATATAATCGCATTGGGAGTAACTCCTGTAAGATTATATTTAATAATAATAAATAAAGCATTGGACGGAGCATACAAGCGAAAATTTGATGACCTGGTTGCACCTCTGCCCACCTCTTCGGTAATAAAAGCGTGATATGCATTTGTTTTTTGACCGTCATTTCATTTTTTTTATTGTAATCTAATGGTTTAATCTAGTTTATTTGTCATCTATCTAGACTCCGCTCTATGATGTGTAATTTACACTTTTTCGTGCCCGTATAATATACCGCAAAGATATAATTTATCTGATTCCAAAATTCATACAGCGTTAAGTAACAAACACGCATTAAATCTTTAACTGCAAAAGGATAGACAAAGGAATATTGAGTGCGTCATGTGTACCGTCCCATGATGGGACAGAAGGCGAGTCTATCGCTATTCAGACTCTAAGCTCATACTGTGGAGAAACTCAACATCATTGCTCGACCCGAGACCTCAGAGCGGTGTCGTCTGCGCACGCGCACACCTACGCCACCAAGTCAAACAGATTTCAAATTCAATTAAAACATAACGCAGATAAAACTTAATCACATTTCCCCGAACGGGCCAGATATCGCTGATATAATTCATGAAAACCGATGAAGAAACCAACGTGACTTGTATGTCCGAGGGGTGATGCTTGTGTTTTCAAACACACCACACAATGGCCATTGTTAACGAAACCGCTCGTCAGCTCTGGATATATCTGAGAAAACTGCGCGTTAGCGATTCTTCATTTCGCTTAATTATCGCTTGTCGTATTTGGAGCGATTAGATATCATTTTAGCGATGCTTCAAACTACTACTTTTGTGAATTATTGCTCTGTGACTGTGAGGAACTTTCATTCAAGTTTATATTGTAGATATTATCTGGTTATCTTTTGAAATAAGAACAGAAATAAAACTACAACTTTTCTTGGATCATACACCTTGTACAAATCTAGAAACAACTTAATGATAGCATTAAAACCTCCGGTGGGTAGGATACAGGCCCCGCTTCCAACAGGTTGATCTGGAAATCTGTGGGGGAGACCTATATCCAACAATTGACTTCCACAGACCGAAGAAGTAGATACTCTTAAAATTTGATAAAAAAAATCTAATTAGGAAGCAGCTTATGGCCCAAACACAAGCGTTATATTTTTATTAAGCAAACATAATATTTCTCCAGCATTCAATAATATTTTACGTAGTAACGTAACATGAAATACCACTAAAATTGAATTATATTAATCAGCTTATGTATAGCCCTAATCACTATAGCATAAAGTACATAATGCGAAAGCACCTTACCCAGGAAACATAGTCCTTTATATAGAATTTTGGTTAAATATAAGGAATTGTGAGTCACATTGCAAGTATTGTTCGTGAAATTTGACGACATGTCATCGATCGTGAGTCATTGTGACATTGTCACCTTATGCTAAGGATACCGAGGAATGCGAGGAAGGAAAACTTGATGGGAACTTGACGTTGAATTTTCCGAAAGACTATAACTTTGCATGATTAAGGCATCATTGACGTATATTCTATAGACACGAACGTCCGAAACGAACGAAACTGTTCAACATCTGAACTGAAATGGCAACCAAGACGTCACTGTTATAAATTAGTTATTCACTTGTACAACAAATAATTGTACTTATTTGACTAATATTTTTTATTCACATCCAGGTTTGCACTTAGACTCACGTTTTTATATTATGAGCGCCACTACGTACACAACCACAAGCATCATATTGACCATACTAAAATCAGTTCGAATAGATGACAGTTCAATTCAGTTGCACACAGTGAATGTTCGGAACGACAAATCGAGTACATAGTACATATATATCGATGGCAATTATATTTTAAAATGACTACGAAAATTGTAAAAATGTAAATGTAGGATGAATTGGGATGCAATTTGGTACATGGTCTGGAATTAACATATGAATTATTTATTATTTTTAAAATGTAGAGTCAAAAACCTCTTAATTTTTACATGAAGATGCCGTTAACTACTATGACATAAAATGTTCACAGTAATCATTTTATTTACTTTGATTATGTATGCATTTAGCTTCATTCTTACACATAATGAGAAAAATATGGCAACTCAAGGAGCAGTTCCACCTCTACCTACCCTCTCAGACATAAATATAACAAAATGCGACTTTATAATATAGAAACTATTTGTAACAATTTCTAACGTATTTCGCGAATGCATTTGAGTGCTCGGCTCTGGTCCGTTGCATCCGCGATAACAGATGCTTATCTGATAACGTATCGCTGCACATTGCCCTGACTGCTGATATTGTGCACTGACATGTGCATCTAGGAAACGTTTGTGGAAAATGATCTTGGTGTTCTACGTTCAAAAGTTTAAAAAAGATAAAAACAAAAAGTTCTTTTTTAAAATTTCATGTTCTTAAAAAAACTGCTGTCGTTTCATTTTTATTATTATTATTTTATATCGTAGCGTAATGAGTTTCAAACACTAATTAACATAAAATGCAAAATCAAATGTCCTTATGTTCGTTAAAGTTACATCTTAATGGTTTCTATATTCATGATTCACGAGCTGGTAATGATTAATTGAATAATTTGAACTAAGTAAATGTATGAATTTATCTATTAAGGAATAAAATATATTGTTTTTGAATCAAGTTTTTTCAACTACTGAATGTCAAAAGAGTCAACAGACACGTGCATTCATTGAAAATGGGACAAATTCATCCCTTTAAACTTTTTTTTATATATGTGTATTAAAAATACACAGTCTTATATAAACTTATTTTAGCGTTAAGAGGTGGTTAAAAATTGCTTAAATAGCTGTCAAAAACATCACCGATTCCTACTTTCAACCTTATTAAGAGGCAAGATCACGGGTTTTGATTTACAGCTGATCGAGTAAATTTGTATTTGAAGTAAGCATAGCTTTGTGGTTTTTTTATAAGTAAGACTGAATTTATCTAAGTTATAAATTAGTGATCAGTCAATCGAATACAAAATTAAGACGAGAAACCATCGCTTTTAGAATGAGTTATACAATAATATTCATAATTCTATAAAATCATAAAACTCAATATCATTTACATTTATTTCTGATATAAATATTTTTAAAACAACTAACAACATACAAATTTCGCACTTAACAATCCAAATCCTCTTATAAGTCCGAAAATTGTTGCAATCTTGTAAAATGTCACGCTAAATGGATTATAACTGGCCGATACGCTCCGATATTAAGGGCAAGGATGTCGCTTAATATTATTGCATGATTTTTGTATACATTTGCACTATATTATAGCTCATCAATATGTTATAATGTATTAATGTACTTACAGGACCCAAAAGTAATCTGTTTAAATATACCCTTGGTAACTTCTGCTGGTAATTTTACCCAAATTACAGAAATAAGTAACGTGGTCCTTTTGATTACATAATGACTTTTGAAAAGCAATATCTAAGCGACGAATATACCGGAAATACTTATTTAAAATTGTCAATTTTTTCGTCATTTTATTTAGGTTTAGTATCTGAAATTTTTATATTATGAGACTTTATTTTTATATAGTAAGATTATTATGAATTGTATTAAAATCATATATTTAAATCGCTTTCTCAAATAATTACAGATTGTCGCTTAGATGTAATTGCCTTTTTAGTGTCGATGTTATTAATTATTCCAAATTTGAACCTTCACAAATCTATGCTAATATTAGCTTGTGTTCGCAGCTTCACCCGCGTGAAGGAGTTTTCCGGAATAAAAGTCCCGGTATATATTTTCCCACGGTACAAACTGTAACCTAGCTAGAGTCTTTAATTATCTCCATACCAATTTCATAAAAATTCGTTCAATAAATTTTGAGAAAATCGAAACCTACAGACAGACAGAAAAGAGGATATTGTTTTATAATATGTATAGATATAAAGCTGAAGAGTTTGTTTGAATGCGCTAATCTCGCGCTAATTAGTTCTGAGTGCTAGAGATATTTTTTATCCCTGAAAAACTTCACGCTATCGGAGCTGCAGGCAAAAATTAGTATTAAATAAATACCAAACAATCAGAACCGGCGCCTTAAGCAAATGTTTGTGAGACAATACATCATTAAAGTCAACATCGCTACTGGGAGCGTCAACAACCACTTCGGAGAATCCGCCAGGAATCTATGCAATACCATCCACTGGATTAGAGAGTGTTATTACGAAATTGTAACGTTTGAAATGGTAAAGTTACGTAAATGTATTTGGGCTTACTCAGTGGCGTTTTACTGCTGTGCCGTCTCAGGTTCGATCTCCGGGTCGGGCAGAGATATTGTTTTTTTTTACTTATTAGTTCGGAGTCTGGTATTTGTGCCCAATATGGTGATAGGTTCGTTCAATACATCATGGGACGGAATACACACGGCGGAAAGTTTGTGCGCTATTTGCGTCTCTGCCTACCCCTTTTGGGATACATTTTTGCTTATGTTTGTATACAAATATTCTAAAATATTACAATTAGTTTAAAGCTTTTAGCGTGCATATTATAGTCTCAAAATAAAGTGAACATTTTCGACTTTACAAATATAATTGCGAAAATTTGTGAAAAGTTTGTTAGAAGTAACGCAGAAACAGTTAACCTGATTTAGATGAAATTTGGCACACGGTTAGACAATGTCCTGAGTTAACACATAGACTTTTTATCCCAATTTGTTGTCATGGGAAGAACTATTCCCTGGCGTCAAGTAAGAATTGATTCAATGATGAAATTAAGTAATAAAATATAGAAAAACTCTAAGCGACAACAATAGAGACGTTGCAAATAAAGTCTCAAATGAGAGCAAAAAAAATCATTTTATAACAAACATAAATCAACAATACACATAATCAATTAAGTACATTCTCACGGAACACAAAAATTGGGTCAACATTGACAGTAAGGCATAAAAAATTGATGTGACATTAAACCCAGCTACTGGGGATTATCTTTGAAAATCAGAGTACCCGACTAGCGTAAGTAGCGCCCGACAAAGCTTTAAAATATTGGTAACAGGCTGTCTACTTAAACTGGTCGGTTTATCTAACCGACTTATAAGTCGATCTTTGTTATGCGACAGCAAGAAAAAGTTGACAGTCGGATGTGCGTTATGACATGAACTATACTATGGATTCAGTTCGCGTGCCGAAAAATCACGAATAACTCAGTGCTTGTCAAACTGATCGAATTCTTAAAATATTATAAGGGTGAAATTTGTGAAGATTTTGGATGTTCGTTTTGTATGTGTAGAGGCTAACGCGGACGAAATAACGTCCAAACTACAAAACAAACAAAACGTTAACACTAGTTAATAAGGTTGTATTTCAGTTCTATTGGTTTATGAAGTAAGCTAATAATGTAATTTGAAGAAATAAATCTTAGAACGGGGTAATAAAAGGTAAAGTAAACATTATGTTTAGTACGGTCAATCTTGAAATCACTAAAGAATTTAGAAAGAATCATTCAATAGATAAAATCGTCCTTAAATAATATAAGTTAGGTTGCATTTTGGTTCAACCATTTTTATTCCGGAACTCCTAAGACCAAGCAACTATGTGCCTTTTTACCACGTGTATAAAGGTCGCTATACAATTTTAGAACAATTAAACCTTAACTTTCTAAAACAATTGTTAATAACGATATCAATATGTCATATTATTATCTAAACCAGTGTACAACAAAGACAGCAATTGCGACAAATGATTTATCAATGCAATAAACGATAAGGCTGCTTTACACTTTAATTGTAACCTTTATGTCCGACTATGATCTATATTAGCACACTCGTATTTTATCCCCCAAGTTGGAGTTGTTGGTGGTAGGATATATTTTATATCCGTCCAGCTAGCAACCACTACACAAGGTGTTAAAACTCGCCATAGTGGCCTATGTGAGTGTGTCACGTTATGGGATCAGTCTGTGTATGTCCCGTTCCAACAGGTCGGCACAATTGTGTCGACTGCTGAGCACCAATATTTCGTCAGTCGACATTCTATAGGACCCTACTATACTTACCATCAGGTAAAGTGGGGTCACTTTGCCCGTTTAAAAAAATAGGATAGATATCTAGTGGACCCAGTTCTTGGCATGTGTAGTCCCATGATGTGATAGGGGGCGAGCCTATCGCTATATCAGGCACAAACTCCAAACCGAGCTGATACTGAGTCAAACAATATCACTACCCGAAACAAGATTCGAATCCGAAACCTCAGAGCCGTGACGTATCGCACACGCAACACTACTA
The DNA here is from genome assembly GCF_014839805.1 of Manduca sexta. Lineage (NCBI taxonomy): Eukaryota > Metazoa > Arthropoda > Insecta > Lepidoptera > Sphingidae > Manduca > Manduca sexta. The sequence goes on from NC_051118.1 coordinate 6,146,557, forward strand.
CGCCTTATAACCCGATTTATTAGAATTAAATTTTGTTCCTATCCTTTGCGTCTTATTTATTCGTTTGCAGTGCAGTGTAAAAAACAAATTATTAGCAGATATTTCAGTTTATTGACAGGTATGTCTACTTACAAGTTGACAGCATCAGCTTGCCTTATAAGAACAAAGTTATATGTCCAATGCACACGTAATAACACAGTTATCTCGCAAGCTTATCAACGTGTAAAGAGTGTCGCTTTGTGATACGCGATGCAATTAGATAAATACAGT
>NC_051118.1:6768700-6931700 GCF_014839805.1 Manduca sexta
AGGGACCGTTCAAGTATTAGGTAAACAGACTTTTAAAAATTTTCTTAGCCCCCCGTCCCTTTTGTTAGAAAGAGTAAGCAAAGTTCTCATATATAAGTTAATATAGGTCGGTATAATATTTACAAAATCTGTTTAAATTTCTTCATTTCCATTTATTTATCAAAATATAATTAAATAAATATTGATGACGTCATCACTGTCGAGATCCCGTCCACGTCATCGAAAATAAACGTCCTATAGATCTCCCCGGCCGCCTTTAGTGCTTACGTAATTCTTGAACCGCGCCTAATCTTGATTTCTTACAAACTGAACCTTCTCATCCACATTCCCTGTGGTCATTGCTAAGAGGTTATAATTTCGGCGGCCCGCTGCGCAGTCGCACGCTGCGTACATTATCACAACGCTCGCGCCTCCAACTGATCGTTTACATAGCTCAATATGTCAAATGTAGATAAAAATAGATATACGGAATAGTTTCATAACTCCGTTTATTTCTGCAGAAAGAATGTGTTGAATCCCAAAAAGTAAGTAATATAGGTTATAAAATAAAATAGTGAAGAAATAGCGATAGAAATTTGAAATATTTATTATTAGTTGTTTAATATTGTAAAGAGATTTTTATAGCAAGATTTTATTTAAGTATACAAAGATATAAAATCTGTGTGTTGCAATTGAATATTTAAATTGTAAAAAAGAAATCGTGAATGGCCCTTTCAACCATGATCATGTCAAACACACGTTATTTCTCACCGCCTAATATGTTTTTAAATTAGGAATCATATAAATAAAAAAAACACAAAAAGCTCAGTGTCATCTTGGAGTCTGGAATTTGTGCCCGATATGGCAATAGGCTCGCCCCCTATCACATCATGGGACGGAACACATTTGGCGAAAAGTTAGGATAAATGCGTGATGATCTTTTATAAATAAAAAAAAAACATAAACGGTTTTTTAAAATAAATAAAACAACTTATCTAATTTCTACAATAAATTAAAGAACCAAATCAAAAACACATACATGTCCGAAAACTGACACCCCTAACACAGGGCTGGCACTGCGCTTTGTAAACTGGCACAGGCGAGGGATCAAACGGCGGCCCTTCTGCGCGTGACGTCACTTTGTGGGATTATACCCCGGACAGCGTCCCGTACAGCCAGGATTAATTTATCACTACAAAGTATTTATGCTACTTTATAGTACTAAGTTAAATTAATATAAGCATTTTATTTTGAATTTCGAACAAATTATAATAGTTTTACCTTTGAACATTTAATTTGTATAATTTGTTTGTTTTTTACAAACTTTGTACTTACATTTTATTGTCTGGACACTGAAAAGACTTAATTTAATCTTTACTAGTAAACGAAATAATTTTTTTTTGTCTTTTGGGCGGAGTTACATGAATTAAGTCCATAATAATAGTACAAACAATTTGTAGTTTATAAAATATTGGTTACAAATAGGTATTTCTCAAGAAAAAATTATAACTATGAATGAAACAATATCCAAAAGTGTGCAAAGGTTATTTATACTTTACGGGAGTAGTAGCAACCTATTTTTTGAACCTATTCTTGACTGTTCGTTGTTTTGTCACTAAGCATAGATGGAACAACAAATAGACGCAATCACGACACAATGTTTTCATACAGAGCATCTATCGTGTGCAAGCAGTCTTATCTCCAGCAACACTTCCTTCTACAGCGAAGTAGTAATGTGCGGTACGATTCAGGTTCAAATCTTGGACAAACTAAGTGACTTTCCTGCTCACTCAGTCTGGAATATAGAGTTATGGTAAATGACAAAAAGCCCACCTCCTTTTAAATGCGACCCCATATAGCTGAGGATATATAGTAACACCTCTGCCTACCCATTTACAGGCAAAAAGGCGCTATGATATATCGTTAGTCACTTGGAAACATTACCCCGCTGGGAGTCATCCTGCCCTCGCGTTATCACAACCCATCACAAGCATCGCGTTCCATCTAGTTGTTTATCATCGCAAGCGCACACTGAGTAATTGAATTACCATACACTTACTTGTACGTGTCGTGTGCGTGCCGGGCCCGTGTCGTGTCCGTTACGTGTATATCACGCAGCGTGGCGGCGACTTTTTGTGCGAACCGCGACGTATGTCTGTTTCGCAACATGGCGGACGATATGTCAAAAGTGTTGGTAATTTAATTGTAAACAAATGTTGTTTTTTAAATATTTTTTTTATTTTTTGTCAATTATAATGACCACATTAGAGTTATCAACTGCTATATAATTTATAGACAAGATATAAGTACCTAATTTGTTGTGGGTTCATAATTTAAAATTGCGGTTTTATAAATGATTTAGATCTTTGGAATTGCAAGAGTCAATCCAATGCGACCCTTAACGCCAAATTGAAGACAAACAAACTAAATCGACACGAAATACATACTTATTGCAATTGTTTTTCCAACCGTAAAAACCTATACATTTTATCGAACCTTCTAGAAATAAATTCCTTATATTTCTTTTAGTTATTTCTAGTGATTTACACATAATTTACAACACATTGGTACTTTAATGTTGATATACAATTAATGGCATCTCGATGAACACGTGTACCGCACGCCACCGCGCATGCTGTGCGCAATCAACTCATAATTGAAATCTTAACATCAACGGCTTAATGCGCGGGCGCATCACGCAAAATCTCGAACTGATTAATCATTTACGACTTATTAACAATGTTTAGCATGTTACTTCAGATATGCGGCATAATCTGTAAATAGAGATGCTGGTAGTAGAATATATGTATCCAGATAGTGACTACCGTACACAAGATGTAAAACCATAGTGGCTCACGTAAGAGTATCGCTTTCTGTTATATCAGTCTGTATACATGGTCATTTTGACATTGCGGTACTAAATGAAACCACATACTTATCTACTTGGAAATAACACTTCACAATAAATTACTTGAACCGTAGATGTAAAATAAAAAAGTGTAAGTTTCGAACAAAATTAATATTAATAAAAAGTAATTTTAATTTTACGCGCCACTACTACTACTCTAAGAGAATTCGACGCAGCGGTAACATCATACTTTCATAATTAATCATAACTTCTAAACCGCAGCAGAACTGTACCCTGATCCTTATTAAGAAAATTGAAACGAAAATATCTACCCAAACGAGCTCTTATATCAAAGACTTAAATACGTCCGCAATAACATCCAAATTGCAACACAACTGTACCCTGGTCAACAAAAATTGGAACGAAAATATTTACCCAAACAATCTCTCATAACCTAAAAACTTAAACAAATCTACAATTCAGACCAAAACAATCACGCCTACGCAAAATCTATTACTACCACACCTAAATTACCTCTCCTATAGTTTGCATGTTGATTCATCCCACACCATTACGTACGAGAGCTTTTAACCGTAAAACAAATCCGCGAGCCATTATAGTCGCAGCGCTCGTTTGCGCACCATTTGACAGTTAATTCTCAACAAACAACGACATCTGTCGGCCGGTGAGTCAAGTGTTGCGCAGTCAAAAAACTACTGCATAAATTATCAACTGCGGATGCTGAGGGATGGGAAAATATCGATGTTTCGACGATTGCTTTTGAGTAAAATATGAGTTTTATTTAATAGATTTGTAAGTATGAATCTTTTACTTGTAACAAATAATATTAAAATATATGATTCAGTATGCTATGTAAACGTATTATTTAATATTTTTTATAAGTATGAACCTCTTACTTGTAACAAATAATAGAGTTTATGACTAAAGTATTCTATGAGAAGGATTGGCGATATTTTTTTGGAGAGAGACTTTTCTTTTGTTACTAGGGAATTAAAAATGTTTCGACAGGCGAAGATATGAAATTCAAGATATACATTTAATTATTAGTGTCACACAATCGCCTTTACCGAATAAACATGTTCTAAAATTTCATAAAAAATTTTGACCTAAATCAAACGTTTACAAACTGATAATATTTTAAACGCATTCATACTAATCAATTTACACGTATTTATGAAACAATTAAAAAAAAACTTCCCACTGAAGACCACAAATGGAAAGACATGAAGAAAGTCACCAGATCGAACTGGATAAAATGATCTCAATGCAGGGAATGGAAAAATCGAACTGGATGAAAAGACCTCAATGCAGCGAATGGAAAATGTTAAAGGTTACACCGAGAAGGTTGAAAAAGGCTAAGGAAGAATAATGAAAAAAATACAATCGATATCCTCCGCCATATACCATCCCTCGCATCTAGTAGAGTTCTTGCGCCAGTGACAGATGCGTCGCCGGCGGCTCCAACCTGATGTGTTATTCATACTCATGCATAAACGGGATGGAAACCTCCATAAATCATCACCAATTACAACCGGCTATTAAATCTCATTCTAATACCAATCGGTTAGCGAATACATTCTAGTTTTAGTAATATACATTGCGGCTACAATTTATTTCCTGCTTTCGCTGTGGAGCTCAGTGAGATTTTTATCGTTATTTTTTTCAAATTATTTTACGTAATGCTTGGTATTTCGCCTTGCTATGGTTATATTGAAAAAATACAAAAAAAATATTCTATAAAAATGCAAAGTTTAAAGCAACAATAGCAAATTTTCGAGTCTTAAAGAGACAAGTATAAGTCGACTTTTTATTATAAATATAAGATTTTATTTTTAGTGGTACCTTTGCTGTGGTTCAATGATATACCATGCTGTAGACTTATTTGTCTACAGAATAATTGTCCTGTGTAACACCACCGGCTCACAGAAAATCAATGCGAAGTGACAACTCGCTATGATCATCAAATTACTACAAAATTACCATATTTAAGTATTGGTTTGAAATCATTTCATACTTCGTGTTTAGCTGTGAGGGTGGCAGCCCTAGCAAGGGTTGATCGCAGTGATTACACACCCCTGCCACAATTTGGCCGAGTTTATACAATATGCACACAAATTTTAATTTTCTACCAACGCGGAAATGTACATTTAACTTCTCTAATCTCCATTAATGGTATTTAAATTAAGAATTTGGAAATCACTTAACGAATTTACGTCGTTTTATATGCGGATAGAGTCTAGATTCATTCGCTCAAAATACGAGACCCAAGTTTAACTGCAGGACAGACCGCCGACTATGTTCATATTCAAATTAGAAGCAGAGACGACGTGCAGTGGTTGGCAGTTTCGCGTAACGTACAACTAGTCTTGTGTGAATGGTCTACTGAATATGCATGTTTTAAATACAATTCCCACAAGGAATACTAGTTATATCCATGATTTTAACACAAAAGTAGAGTCGTCTACATCAGCGGCGAAACGTGAAATTTTCAGTAGGCGACCCGACACAACATATACATACAAATATGCATACATGCGGTCTGTAAACAGCTTTAATTATAATTACATTCTGCATAAATTCTACAAAAGGGAAGCCGGCAAGAATCGGATTATATGGACCCTTCGCCAGTAGTCCACGTCATTATAATTTAAAAAAATTACTACCATGAAATTTAAGAATAAAACGTAGCAATATCGCAGAAACTCATAGTTACTGTAATATTACAATATCATATACATATAAAATATAGTTTTTGTTCATGATCCATTTTTGTATTATCTCATCCCCCAATTAATTATTCACGTGTGTAATCGATGATGGGGCGCGCGCCCAACCTGCCATTGTTTTAATTTGCACTGTTTTAATAGACCATTGGACATGTGTCAAAGTTTATCAAAATTTCATATTATCGTAGGAATTGTTGATGACTATCGTGAATCGACTTCGTTTTTCAAAATATGTTTAGTTTCTATGATTAATAAATTAGTTACATATTATATACTATTAATGGCTACGACCAAAGTAGCTAAATCAGTACAAATCCTGTATAAATGACTCAATAATTCGAACTGCCAGAGATCACAGTAAAACAAGCAGTGTAAATCTTGAACCGACTCTTGCTTATTTTAATAAAAATAAAATCAATATATTTCAAAGTTCCACAGATAAAACAACCGTTTCCCATAAAACCGTTATCATAATTTAAATAAAGAATATCGTGATTCCTTTTTTAAATAACAGAATGTCGAGTCGATACGTCAGGCGACAGACGAGCGCGCGGTAGCGTCGCGGTAGGACGCCAGCGCCCCGCCGCGTTTTCCGCGCGCACCGATGTAAACCGATGTGTTTTGGCTCCTGATCGTTTTTTACACGTTTATGGTTTAATTAATTATATTTTTACGGGTTTATTATACGTGTTAAAATGTTTTGTATGAGATTAACAATTTTGTTTTGATTCAACAATAATTATTAAAACCACATATTACGTCTATTCTCTACTTAAGGGCAAAGCTTTTCTCTCAATTGTATCTCTAGTTTCGGGAATTTTTAACACACAGATCTTTCGTTTTACCACACGGAATGTAAATCATTTTAAAATTTCAGACCATAGTTCCATGTCATATTTGCCCCACGTCCAAAGAAAGCAATAATGCACTCCACTTTAATACTATATCTAAACAATATTCTATTTGCATGTCAAACGGGAATGTTGTAAGCGTTTTACCCTTCGAATTACACCATTAGGTAATGAAAGATCGAAATAATCCTGCTTTATCCCTAGTTCCGAAAAATGCATAGTACGTCGGGCCGGGCAAACAACCCGGGGCGGGTCAGGCTGAGCCGGATTCTGTATGCAATATGGGGGAGTTCGAAATTTAAATCTTTCTTTTTAAACTTACAAAGGAGTTGGCTCTTTATTTGTTTGATGACACTGGCTGAACAGCATAGACGAAAAAATATTTTTATTAAATAAAAACAATCTCTATGCACGTTAAAACTACTTCGTGATTTTTTTTGTTTGAATTATAATAAAAATACATCGAAGAATTTGAGCTATTGAATTTTATTAAAGTTATTTACAGATTAATGCAATTGATATCAAAGTAATACACTTTGAATGCAATACACGTTAGCGATGTCAAAACCAACAACCACGCTTTTAAAAAACTACGCCAAATTAAAACCAAAGGCTACCTACAAAAAATGTCACTAATCACCGGCTCTATTGTCTCCACCCCGCTGTCATGTTTCCCGCCGAAACAATGACCATAGAGAATATATTTTTTAATTGGAACATATTCCCGATCAATCGCGCATTCAGCCTGTGGGTTTTTTATAGTGCAAACTCGGGGTGCTATAGCGGGGAGTGAGTGCCTCAGGCTGTTTGCTTTCGAGTGTGCGCATATTGGTATAAGACAATCTGGCCCCCTATAATAACTTGGTAACAATGAGATCGATGCGCGTTTTATACTCTTGGCGATAGTAAAAAAGATTCGCTAATATGTCTTTATTTTCCCCTTGCATATGGTATGTTTGCTATTGTTCGACATTTAAAATTGTTAGAATAATGAAGGTGTGTTAAAAAAAGGTTAAAATATTTTATTTTTTGCTAGAGGTAACATAATATATGTGAAAACCTTAGAGCAGCTTTTTTTTAATATTGATATTCATCTGAATAATCGGATATTTTATTACCTTTCCCATGCTCTATAAGCAGTGGTTACCAAACTACCTAAAAGTTCTAATACTCTACACCGTTCTTGAGTTAAATATCCGATTAACACTCAAAGCAAGATATTGCTAAATAAGTAAAAAGAAAATATCAAAATCCACTTTAAACATCTTGCGCATGACTTATACGATAATAATCTCCCAAAATACCGCCATAGATTTCAACATAAACTGTAATTTCAATGCAAATTAAACTTTCAAGTTTGCCATAAAAATGCCCAAAATTTAGTCTGGAACTAAAGGAAGGACACCCGTAAACAATGGACCATAAGACTATAGGGCCGATTACGTACGCGAAATGCCTGGAATATCAGGCAAAGGCCAAATTGGCCGGCCGTATGCCTGGAATGCCTTTAAACAGCCGAGAAAAAATTTAAAAAAGTGTTTTGGAGCGAAAAAGTCGTGATAGTTGTTCAAAAAAGGAACGCTCGGCAATTACTGGCACGCGAGCGGGCAGTCGCGCGCCAGGTACGGCGGTAATCAGACTGACAGAAAAACTTTCGCGACTGGAATTTTCAGCGATTTTATATGAAATACTTATGAAATGCAATTTCTAAGCCAACATTTAGAGAATAATCTACGAATATTCTTTTGGTTTGGTTCTAATGATGTGCTAACTATAAAGTATTATGAATGCAACTTCAATTTCGTTGATACAAAACCTCGGTGAGCTTTTAAGTTATGTGCATGATTTTTTATTTATTTTGTTGTTCTTATTTGTAATGGGTTTCAATTCTATCTGTCTACTGACATAATACCAAAAAATATTAGGTATAAGCTAATATTTGTATTTCCAAAACACTTTGAAAGTGAAAATAATAGGCTAAAAAGTCACATTTGGAGTTTCTTGACATTGTTCATGACTCTTCACCACCGTTTCACATGGCCCAAATAGAATCTTATTATGCCTATTTATAATCGCATAAGTCACCACGTCTGTATGCCTAGAGCTTTATACAGTCGGTGGTCGTGACCGCCGCGAGCCGTTGACGAATAGTCCCCCACCACGCCCGCGCGGCCAGCCTCCTCGGAGACCTGCCTGCCGCCATGCCGCCCTGGTACCGTACGCACCTAGATCATAAACATTCAAGACTTTTCTTGTAAACCACTTGTTTTTGGTTATGATTTCCTGGTGCCAAAATAAGCTAAATAAATGATTTCGTTATACAATGTAGTCGTTTCGCATGTCAGCTAATTATTCGCTAGGAACTAGGACTAGGACTTTGATAGTTCCTTTGTTGCGTTCGGAAAAAAATGCCGTTCCATCCGTCAAATCCACAAATATAAAATCAACCATAGATAAAGATAAAAGCTAAATAAAGCAATATTAATTCAGTTTAACCAAATGTTCTGTTTGAAGATCAAAAGAAGTATTGCATAATGTCCAAATAATATTGCAACGTAATTCCTTTGTAGTGATGTTACTATAATTTTTTGTCGATATTTCTTTTCAATATTTTCGACACTTAGTTATAAAAAACTACGATAGATGATCATCAAAATTATACTTTTCAAATATGAGATCTCATATCGAATTAATATAATTTGCCCACACTTAAATTCCTCAAAATTCCAAAACATCTAAATAAATTTTAATTAAACGCAATAATGCTTTGAATCAACTTTTCCAAACCCTCGCTTCTTTACCTCCACCAAATAACAAATAGTGATGACATCGATAATATTTATCGATAAACGCACATCCCTTCAAATCCGCAGTGAGGGCGGCGACCCCTCTGTAATCAAGTGGTTATTTAGTAAAAGATATGCTTACAACATTTCGCTAATGACAATTGCTACAAAAACGACAAATTGGATTCTTCTTTGTTGTAAATTATGTTGTCAAATGGCGGGCAATGGTGGATAATAAATACTTGCTTAAATTTTCATAGATTGAATCCATAGTAAACGTTTTTATAATTTGATTTTAATTTATCGACTATGATCCTATAGCTCTTTGTCTTTGTCATGTGGGGTCAGCCCCACACACCTTTACGAATAGATTTCGGTTAGTTTTACCCTGAATCTATCCCGATCATAGTCCCCTTATTCCCTATCCAGTAACGAGAAAATAACATTAGAAAAATTACGATAGTGCCTGGCTTAGAACCTTATTGTTTATTTAAAAATATTCTCATGTACCTTGACTTATCATAAGTGCAACTATGTTCGCCTACGTGATGAATAAAGCATTTTTTAGTTTGTTTTTTTTTAAGTTTTTTGGGAATTAGGGTTACCTCCATGTCAATTGCCCAGGGAGTTAGGTATTTGTGGTACTGGGATCTAAGATTCCTCAGTGCGTTGTATATAGGGTCCTAATATTTCCCCGTTGTCGAGCTTCCTTATAGGATGCTACTTCCGGTACTAAAAGACTAAGGTTGGGTAAGAGGGAGAGATAGGGGAGGAGGAAGGGAGGAACTCTAACCTATGTTAGAAGTGCAGTGCTGGGCCCTTATTCTGTATGATAGTGTAAACGCGTAACGCGGCCGTGTCATTGTTATCTTCGAGAAATGTGCGTGGAATGGTATTCTGTAAGCCAAATTTCTATAGTCCTAAACATGATGCGTTGTGTTACGTGCTTGTTACGCACTGTCAAAATAACGTACGGGATAGAGAATAAGGCCCCAGAGCTATTTCTAACACCATGTAGAGATAGGTGAACCTGGAGGTACTATTACTTCCAGGTTCACACTCTCTCTACTCTCTCTCTCTCTCTATCAACTACTAGACAGTGATCTACACCTAACCAAATTAAAACCTAAATCATTCCCATAAGGGTAATACGACGCGTGCGAACCACGCCGCGAGCTGACATTCGTTAATTCTGCCAATCGACTACCCGCTGCGGTCCCTTTTGTGGGAAAACACGTCCCGTGGTAGTAAGAAGTCTATTATGCTATATTCTAAGTGATCGAAGTCCACCGAAATAATTTTTAGGAATAAAATAATTTGTTATCATGATCTGTTTACCAAATTTCATCCTAATCAAAGAGTATAGTATCATTGTGTTCTCTAAGTAGTTACATTACTTTGTAATATTAGTCAAGGATCTAAAAAGATGTCGGCGACTACTTATGTAAATAAAGATATTTGTTATGTAATAAAACTATTATTAAACTTCTAATATTTTAATAATATCATTCTAGATGTTCACTTCGTCCGCATAGAGACTTTCTCGCTACAAAAACTCCTAAAAGACTGTAGGACGCCATCTATTTTAAAACCAAATAAAAATCTCTTATTTTCTATAGCAACAAATTACTAAAAAGTAGCAACGTGTTTATCTAAATCCGTTAAGTTGTTTCTGCATTTACTTCTAACAACCATAAAAACATTATAACAAACTTTCGCATTTATAAGGAGATGTATTTTCTCGGTAGTAGACAGATAAATGTCATGATTGATTGTTGAAATAGTTTGCAAAGAAATTACTGTTTGATGCCTTAACAAAAAGTTATCACATCTTTTCTCAGCAATACGAGAGGAATTTTACCTCGCTAATTGTAGAGAAAAGTAAAAGTAAGGAAAACAGAGCGAGTAAGAGGTATCTCGTGCAAAAATACATTATTCCACATCGGTTTTCCCTGATAATTCTTGATGTCTGACTACACTACAATGGCGAAGGGTTCTTGATGAAGTCTGACTACACTGCAGTGGCTAAGGGTCAATATAACCCGAATCTTACCGTCTTCTCTTTATATAGAATTTCTTTCGAATCTAATTATCATTAGAACGATTTGCAGACCGCATTCATTCGTTCATTCATTCATTCACTCATTCATTCATTCATTCATTAGTACCTATCTGTAACGTCGTGTTCCCTTTCGGAAAATGTTACCTTTCGCCACTGCTACCCTAGTATTATTTTAAGAATCTAAAATTACCTTCTAGCTAAATTTAATTTAATAGAAGCAAACCTGCACTTCCACATCACTAATTTCAAAGAACAGCTATCGCAAAGAAAATTGTCAGGCAATTTATAACAGTTTGACCCCGCGTCGGTAATGGTGGACGGTAATTGTGATGGCAGGTATTAGCAGGTCACCCCTAGCGGGCACAAGTTTAAATATTCAACGGGCCATTCTATGATTGCTCAATTGGTATTAGAACTGTCATTTGCGGGAAAAAAATTATGGATGATGATATCTTATAAATGAAAGTATTTTTTGGATTTTAATGCGGTTTTGTTTTGTATTAAGTATAATTTCTCCCGACCTTTCGAAGACATTGCAGTTATTATAGTCAGGGCGTGGATAACGTTGGAAGAAAATTATAATATAAAAAACAGCGTTAAATCCGAAAAATTGATTTATTTCAATTAAAGATGGTTTAAACCATTTCATAAATCACAGATATTTACAGTAGAAAGGAAAACTTAATTATATTGAATGCGTTTGATAATTTTCGCAAGAATTAAGTATAGATTTGAAGGATAACTATTTCAGGTGAATGTTGATAATTTAAAAGGGAAAACCACAGATTTCCGCAAAAACTTAGTTGTATAATTTATTGCAATTATAACTAAGATTTACCCATTTTATGTTTTAAGCCTGAAGGTGTATGTAGAATGGAAATTAACTTTTAAGCATCCACTCTTATAGACTAAGACTCTTATAGGCTAAGTTCTCTATAGGAGTTTTGAGGGTGTGTGAAGTCTACCAATCCGCACTAGGCCAGCGTGGTGGACTAAGGCCTAATCCCTCTCAGTAGTAGAGGAGGCTCGTGCCTTAGCAGTAGGCAAGTATATAATACAGGGCTGATATTATATTATTATTAAACTTGTATATAAAGAAAACTATTTAAGCTAACGTTCGTTCATTATATTCTTTAAAGGGTAAAATAATAAAACGTTTAGCGCGCCATGTATGAACCATTTTTAGTAAATTTATTTACTAGCATCAAAACGCTTGTATAAAATCGATGTTAATGGCGACACATCTTTATTTTCTACACTATAATTATAAGAAAGCAATCAATAACAGAGACAGTTTCCAATATGGACAATATAAATCATACATTTATCTAAAACATATATCTATCGTAACGACGGAAAATATACGTGGGTTACCGCTTTATTATAGGTTATTCTTAGTAGTTTTGACTTGACTGCCTCGATGGTGTAGTAATGCATACGCGGTATGAGTACGACTACCGCGCAGAGGTTTTGGTTGGTAACTGAAATAGTAGCTGTCTCAAGTATAAAGACAAATCATTATATTAATTAGTGTCAAGTGACACCGCAGATAATAATTTCTAATATAAAATGCTTTTACATATTCATGGCAGTATGATTTAAAACTCCTTTGCCTTCTAAACAGGAAAAAAGGTCGAATTTCGAAATTCGAATGCGATATTTTTTTGTACCTGGCGTCATCTCGATTTCGATCTAATGCCGGGATCTGCTTTACTCGATGCTTCAACTTCGCCAAATAATAAGCATAACGCTCAATTACAGTTTTTTAAGCAATAAATACTAATTTAAATAAAAATATATTTGGAAATATTTAGTAGAATAATGGCATCAATATGGCTTTACACTATCAAGTCATATCTAAACGTGGTTGGTATAGTTCTACGTACCTATGTATGTACGTATATTAGATGTCGTACTATAATTATCATTTAACCAAATTTAAATATCACCTACGGGTCCAATAAAGCTCATTTTGGATCCATTTTTACTCGCCTACACTTAAATATACCGAACTGTAATGCCGACCACGTAAACCGCGGACCAAGCACATTTCATATTGCGGTATTTTCACATTTTGGATTTCGCCCCATCTTGCGTCAGTTCTGGGAACTAGATATCCAGCTCAATACCACTTTAGGTAGCTTAACCGCTGAGCGTTATCAATGATTTTTCTTCTTCTACGAATCTCTTCACATACAAAAAAAAATCAATTACAATTCAATCATTATGGTTAAGAAACACTGAGCATAGCTATCTGCTGTGTGAACCGTGAGAAGGCATAATAGGCGGTCCATAGTCAGAATGTTTTTGAGTTCAGACCACGTACCGACAAGCGCAGAGCTAGTAAAGCAAGGACAGACGGCTTGATAAAGTTCGCAGGAACACGTTAGATGCAGTCCGCTTGTGGTAGGTCTGTTTGGAACTGCGTAATGGACTTCATGTGGTTGATGATGATATTTTTAAAACATAGGCCGGCAAAGGGTATCTACTAACTTGACAACTACCGATAGATAGCCACAATACCAGAGAAATCTTGGCCCGTAGCCAATTTAAAACAAAATAAATAGGGAGAGGAGAACTGTTCTTTCGACCTTCCAAAATTTCATTCAACATTCGAAGGCCATCAAATCAAATACAACAGCAAGTCGCTTCAATTTGGTCTTCTGTCAGATTACGAGCCTGTTCATTCATACTGTAGACATGTCTACAGCGTAGATCTACCACATTGAATATCACTAAAAGTTCTAAAATTTTGGTAAAGCAATTCGATTATATATGTCAATCTGTGAATTAAAATTATGTTGGAGTTTAATGTATATGACTTTGTCAAGAATTTTAAAATTAAACCTTTAAACTTTTCCTAAGTCCACAAAACCGCGGTGGATGCGCACGCGCTTCTAAACGCACGACTAATAACGAGTAAAGACCGGTCGGGCCACAATTATGCCCACACGTTTACCGTTACGCGTTTATCTGCATTAGCATCGCTTACAATATATCTGTTTATTGGGAACCACTTCCTGTATACAGTTTCTATAAATATATGTTCAGGAATAGACCTTAGTCTATTAAGGAATAACTATATGGAATATAATAAACTCCCTATTTCGGAATTTTTCAAGCGCTATAATTAAAGAGGCTTAAAAAGAGTAGGTAGTTGCATCTAGGTAAAAACATGGGAAGTGGGAACCGTTTTCCATCAAAAGGGGCCTCCTATTCGTTTGCCTACCAAGGCAATAAAAAGTAAGATAAAATATGTCTAAAAATCTTCTAATAAACCGAGGTTTTGAAAATATCTCGCCTCAGACTTGAAATTTCCATTTATTTATCTTCTGAAACAAATTCATAACACTTCTGTACGGCATTTTTATATCATAAAATATAGAACGTTCGCTACACATTGTGAGCGCAATGACTGAGCCTACATTGTGTTGGAATAGGGTTGTCACCTCCGGAATAATTATTATAAGTATTATTTATCTTCCTAAAACCCACCATACGTTGTATTTAAGCGAATTGGTAGTCTGTACATATATTTTTCGAACTGAGTAGTAAAACTTTGCTGGTGGTAGGATATATTTTATATCCGCCCGGATAGCGACGACCATACACTATGTGTTTCAACCCGCCATAGTGGCCCACGTAAGTATGTCGCGTTCCGGGATCAGTATATCTGGTTCCAACACGCCGGCATAATTGTGTCGACTGCCAAGGGATAATCACCTCTCGTCATTCGACATTCTATTGGACCCCACTCCACTTACCTTCAGGTGCAGTAGAGTCATTTTGCCGTGCCAGTATACAAAACTGCCTCAAAACAAATTGATGTGAGGTGACGGCGTGTGACGTTTGTAATATTCCGGTAACTTTTCTAGTAGGTAAGATACCGGAAACACCAATACCCACTTTAGGCCTGAGTAACAGCCATAGAAGACAAACAAACCTTATGCTTAATGTAAAGCATTATAAAGCTACACTGAACGAATTACAAAACTCTACATCATACCACTGCGCTCAACGCCATAAAACATGAAATGTTATATCTCTTATTGTCTAGTTTTTGCACTATAAAGTTTACAGTATTAACACAGATCGACTGTACCAAACAGCAGACCTACAGTGTACAAACTTTTTTCTATTTTTTTTTAACACTTTGAAATCCGTTTATGGATTTCTGCCGGACTCACCGGAATAAACCGTCCTACCGACTAAAATGCCGCCAATCGACTCTCTCTCCCTAATATCGAAGGTCTTAGAGTGCGCAAGTGCATGCAACCGCAACCCTCGCAGGAGTCGGCTCTTGGACAGAGCCTCTCACCATCCAAGGAATGAGACCTTGGACAGCCTACTGTCTAGCAAAACTGCTTCAGAGGAATCTTCTAATGAGATTGAATAATACAATTGAATTCAGAATACGCTCATAAACGTTGACGTATGTTCTATGGATACGAACGTCCATATAAACTGATTTGAATTTGTTCAAAATCTGAACTAAATTGGCAACCAAACGTCACTGTTATAACCTAATTATTAACTTGAACAACTTATAATAGTATTTATTTGACGCATATTTTTAATTCACATCCAAGTTTACACTTAGACTCGACTTCTTATATTATGAGCGCCACTCCGTACATAACCACACGATGTCAATAATAAAATAATACTAAAGTCAGGTGTACGGATTACAGTACAGTCGAGTCGAACACAATGAGGGTACGGCCAGATCTAGTACGTAGTCGGGAGTACATATATATCGATGCTCATAAACAATTCTATAGAAACAAAAATATTTAACGGATATTTGACAACCCTAAGCAGGACGCAGCGGACGCCGCGGCGCCAAACTTTTAATAATGGGGTAAAATGTAACGCCCGCCAAATTAATAGCCATCAATGTGTTTTATGAAGTTTTTATATGCGTCCCTACGAAATTAGAGTACGGGTTGGGAATAAAAATAAGTACGTGTATTTCATTAAAATGTTTTTGGACTTTGGTAATGTTTGTTTTCATTTTATGTATTACAGTTTCTATGTTGGTTATTGTATGCGGTGAAAGCAGAATTTTAATTTAGTAAAGTATATTATAGGTAACTAGGTGTGTTCGCAGCCTCAACCGCTTTTCCGGCTACGAAACTCCCTAAAGCACTATACGACGCCAGCGCCATACAATTTTTAAATCAGATAAAAAATTCACTATTTCCTATATTTACTGGAATCAAAAGTAGCCTATATATTAATCTAGGACATGGTCTATCTGTGTAATTATTTTTACCCAAATCCGTTTAGTTGTTTGTGCTTCACTTCTTACAAACAAACAGAGGTCTCAACATTTGCAAAATATTTCGTATTTCTATTCCTAAAAAGTAAATAACATGAGATAGCGTTTATATTTTAAG
The DNA here is from genome assembly GCF_014839805.1 of Manduca sexta. Classification (NCBI taxonomy): domain Eukaryota; kingdom Metazoa; phylum Arthropoda; class Insecta; order Lepidoptera; family Sphingidae; genus Manduca; species Manduca sexta. Next base: position 6,785,373 of record NC_051118.1, read on the forward strand.
GAACAGTTTGCTTATTTAAATGTATTTTCTTATGACAAGAATTTCTTATAAATTCAAATAACATGAGCCTACACAAATTTGAGAAGAGATGGAAAGTCTTCGCATAAATTCTCTACAGAGCAATACAAAAAGTACAATTTAGATGCTAATTAATAAGCAATATTATTATATCAAACAAAAACCGTTCCAAGAAGCATTCGCAAATCAACACCTGCAAATTAAAAAAACAACCAAGCAATGGCGCCACGACATACATCCAGCACAAAGCGCGCCGCGGTACCACAACACAGTTTCAGAACGCACACAATAAATTACAACGCCTAATCACCCCTAATTGGGATGTGTCGTGACCCAACTTAACCTCGGGTCGCGTCCAAACAAGAACAAAATAATGCAAACATAATGATACGTGATGTTTTCGAACGCAACTCTTTTAATTTTCGAACGTTAAGACCGACGTCCGTGCGCTATAATTATCGTCGCGTTTCCGAACTTAAGTATAAGGATAGAGATATTAATAGTGCATGTGTTTGCTTTTTTCTTGATTTATTTAGTTTTATAGATTCGGTGAAATTGTAGGTTGTAATCGTTTTTGTTTAGCGCTAATGGTTATAAATGTGTGTGACCGCACTAAAAATATTTTACCTAACATTTGTTCATGTTTTATTTTATTTTAGATCGTCATGTGTGGTTTGCATAAAGGACTTAATACAAAGGTTATATCTCAAAGGGTACGCAGTACCACTCAACCCATTGTAAACCTTCATTTTCCGGATTAAGAGCGACATCGTTTGTTATCTACGCAACTTGTCCCTTTATTGTCGCTAAATGTCAGTCTCGGCGTGCCCGACGCCAATCAATAAAACTTATTATCCTTCATCTAATTTGTTTCAATAGATAACTTGACGTAACAATATTATAATAATATCAGCTCTGTATTATATACTATCCCACTGCTGGACACGGGCCTCCTCTACTACTGAGAGGGATTAGGCCTTGGTCTACCACGCTGGGCTAGTACAGATTGATAGTCTTCACATATCAAAATTCTTATAGAGAACTTCCAAGATAGCGGATTGGTAGATTTTATAATCCTCAAATTTTTTATAGAAAATTTCTCAGGTATGCAGGTTTCCTCGCGATGTTTTCCTTCACCGTTAAAGCAAGCGATAATTCACAATGAACACACATAACTTTAGAAAAGTCAGAGATATGCTCTTGGGTTTTCGATCTGCGGACATTCGTCTCGACAGTCCGTTCCACAACCAACTAGGCCATCGCTTTAACAAAACAAGGTGGTATATCTTTACAAATATAGAACAACGTCGAAAATAGTCTTTATATTCTAAATCATAACAATAACCGATCACTATCTCACCCTTTATAAGATAAACTGAAACTCATCATAACCCCCTCATCTGCGTATAATCTCTATAAATCATTTAACATATTTTATACAAGTTTAGATAGTCGTACAATTTGCATTCCCCTTTTCCTAACCTCAAACCGTACGCGCGCGTCGCTAATTGAGCTATTTCACAGATAAGTAGATAAAACACGGAATAGGGTGACCCTAAATTATGCGTATTATTTGCATATAATAACTCTGGGGTCCATGAATAACGCTCCAAATACTAAACGACACAACTAACAACACAATGCATATAAATTTCAACTCTAATTCTTCATCTTAAAACAACAATTTGGATGGTTTATTAATTTGTTAGATGGTAGTAGTTTGGGTTGATAGTGAAATAGACGTACTCTGGAGAGTTGAAGCCGCGACACCACACTCCAAATGTGGTTATTGTAATGCGCGGTTGCGTTTTGATGACGCGTTTTTTATGCGTATAGACGTGGGAGTTTATTGAGTTATGGATTGGAGATTACAATTGCGTATTATAGAAGGTTTATTTAGTAGGTTTCCGCCAAAGAGTTCTTATATTATACAAAAATTTTGCGCTCATGTGATGGTTACTCAATCTCCCTTGAAATAGCAAAATATCAATGTATTTGTATAATACTTCATATTTTTTCGATATCATGATTAGCACGTTTTTAATACGAATATTGGCATATTTTCTGTAAATATATTATTTTTGTATTGATATTTATTTATTTATTTATCAAATTTACCAAAAATACAATTTTCCTTATGAACTGAGACATAGAGACTTTCCCGCCCTCACACCCACCACTACAACTCCTGTAAGCCAGGATCAGCAGTGGCACGCATTTTGTGACACCGAGCAGTGAACCTCGGCGAGTCTCAGGGAAAACTAATATGTCATTATCCCGCAACGAAATTAATCAAATAGAAAAATAGGGAGGAGTTGGAAATATTAATTGTCCACTTCCCTCCAGAGCAATGCGGGTGACAAAATCATGATGTAAGGAGGCGATTTAACCTCAAGGATAGGGACGTTTACAACTAGATAAGCTAGTTATAAAGCACCACGGATAAAATTAAATGAAAGGGTCCTATCACATGAGCTGTTAGATTTGATTACAATAGGCATGGCAAAACGCCGGAAAGCACGGAAATTCCGTCTAGTCTCAACAAGGTCCATGTAGTATACAACCCCAGATGTTATTTGCATACTGTTTAACATGATGTTGCGCTCTTCATGCCAGACACCACACTCCCAAAGTACGTGATGAGCAGATTGTTCAACCTCGTAACCAGGTGTAGAGTATGGGCACGCAGGAGAATCAACCAGCCTAAATGAGAACAGTTTACCCTTAAAATTACCATGGCCGGTAAGAAATTGCGATACACAGTAATCTATTTCTAGCCAAGTTTTAATTAGGCGATCGCGAACGTACGGAAAGTATTTATATAAATGACGCCCTTTCGAAGACGAGTCCCACCTACATTGCCATTCATTTAATAACTCGTTGTGTACATCAGTGTGCGGTTTAAATAGTCTATCGATTCTTAAGAGCTCGCGAGACGTAAGAAACTTTTTTATCCATATCCTCTCTGGTTGAGTAATACATAGCGGCGCGACGCTGTACCTCCAAATCGACAGGGAGTACACCCGCGAGGACAGGCAAAGCCTCTGTACTAACAGTTCTATACGCCTTGCACAAGAATATCAACGCCAATCGTTGACTCTGGAGCAGTTTCCTGCGCACAGCACCGATAGTTGCCCTATCGACCCATACAGGTGATCCGTATGTAATGCAAGCTAAGTAAGTCGCTCCATAGATGATTTTGAGCGTAGTGAAAGACAGTCCCCACGTAGAGGTCGATATCCTTGTCAAGGCGTAAAAGTTACGTTTTGATTTTTCCCCGACGTTTTTTTATATGCTCTAGAAAGGAAAAATTTCGTTCTAAAATCAAACCTAAATAACAAACCGATTCTTTCCTTTTTACAACAATATTATTAAATTTTATTCGCGGCGGTGATTTTAATATACCTTTTAAAAGCAGTTGGAACGTTTTGTGAGGTGCGAATGTAAGGCGATTTCTTTCACCCCATTCAGATATTAATTGTAAACACGTATCCGCCAAACTTTCAAGCCCCGATCTACTATTAGATTCTATTAGTAAGAGGCCGTCATCCGCATATCCGGTTAAAGTGCATCCTACAGGTAAGGGAATTGAAAGAAAATCATCGAAGCTCAAATTCCATAAATAAGGACCTACAACTGAGCCTTGTGGACATCCCATACTCAGCGACTTCGACACGGCATGGTGGCCGAGTTTCAGTTTGGATGTTCCGTACGAGAAGTATGAGTAAATTAGGGAATATATATTCCTATAGCAGCCTCGTATTTTTAACTTAAGAAGTATCATAGGCCACCAAGCATTGTCGAAGGCACCGGAGATGTCTAAGAAGATACCGAGTACATATTTATGTTCCGATATACTTACTGTTCTTCTAACCGATATTGCCGCGTCTGTAGTCGACCTACCTATGGTAAATCCGAATTGATTTTTGTGAAATACTGGTCCGCCCGGTAGCAGACGAGGGACAATGAGGCGTTCTAGAAGTTTACCTAAAGATGGTAACAACGTAATAGGTCTATATGACTTGGGATCATCGGGAGCCTTGTCGCCACTTTTAGGTATTATTCGAATGAAACCGGAACGAATGAACTGAGACATATAACTCTTACGTGGTAACATACTAATAATATTAAATTGAGCTCATAAGATAATATTAAATTGATATCTAAGGACATCTTGTTATACGGACATTTCTAATAAAACAGCGACTTATTACCAATTGGTACTACTTAACTGTTGGAGCAAAAATTTGGCCCTTATGTCCAGCCTATAACTAACTTTATAGTTTAATGTCTTTGGTTTCCGCACACAAATAGTAAGTAAAGTCCTTGTTCTTAAATCGGGAGAATATTTTCAAAAATGTTTCCTTTATTATTTCTGCTAGAGTGGGCAAGTCCAGAGAGAGATGGAGAAGTCTCGCAAAAGTCGCAATCAATTTTTCAAACAATCCATAACCACGACACTCCGCCAGGAGTGTACGACTGAGAAGAAGAGGCAAGTCCATACTCTTAAATAACAAGAATATTTTCAAAAATATTTCCTTTATGTTTCTACTAGCTTTTGCTCGCGACTTCGTCCGCGTGAAAGAGTTTTTCCGACATAAAAGTCCCACTATATATTTTCCCGGGATAAAGTGCAGCTTATGCTTCCTAAGGTCTTAAACTCTATGCTTAATTTCAACGTAATCCGTTTGATAGTTTTTAGGTTATAGCGTTCAAACAGAAACGCGGCGAAGGACTTTGTTTTATAATAAGGATGATTGTATAGATCTCAAACCTTATTGTTATTAATACTGCTTAAACTATTAAAATAACTCAACTCTTTGTGTTTATAACATTTAGTAAGTACGAAAATAAATTAATTATTATATAATTTGCTTCACTAGTTTCGATATTATTATGTTGGTAATGAAATGTTCGTGTTTTTTACACTATGAAATAAAAAAAAAAGATTTAAATAAGGTTTGACATCGATAAGTTCTTGACGTACCGGGTCAGATAATGCAGACTCTGTAATTTTGTCAGAAATAGAATACAAACGGAGTTACATCATTGATTAAATTGACTCACCAAATATTTAAATTATTAGCATTGAAAAAAAAATACAATCCAAGCGGTTATGTACTGCGCATGCAACTCTACAACTTCATTGAGGCAACCTTATATGCATCTAATAATGTATTAATTTCATTATTTTTAGTCACAAATACATCTGTGATATTAAAATTGGAGAATATAATCTACTTGAAATCTTAGATGCATATAAACATGTACTAATTTAAATATTTTTATTTACAAATATTATTACATATTTGAACTTTAGAACACATTGTCTATTTTCTCTTGGTAAGCATTTTTAACTGAAGGATTCTCAACCAAGAATCAAGGATCTCTTGATTGGAAGGCAGGGGTTCCAATCAAGGATACCAATTCCCAAACCCAACCACGAAGGGAGGTAACAAGCTTACTATTAGTGGATGTCCAGCTCCCAAGAGACGCCTGGGAAACCGCTCGGAATAAATATCAGCCCCTGTTGAGAACAAAAATCAACACTTTCTGGAGTGCTGTTCATTTTGTTTTGATCAGATGTGTATGTATATGGATGTGGTATATTCGATGATTTTATTAGTTACGGAATAGGAAAACATATTTTTATGAAATGTAAGAAGATGACACGTAAGAAGCGACATCAGTGAAGCATATTTATTAGGTCAGTCGTCTGTATTCTGTAACACCAATATATCATAAAATTCAAAATTGGCTAAGAGTAGTGCTGTATTTTGCTAAATATTCAAGCAATTAATATATTTTAATTCGCTTTAAGTTTGAATGTCCATTACGTGACAGTTGGTACTTGGTAGTTTCTACAATTTGTCAGTTATTTAGACCCGTAGCTTATGAAATTAACTTATCATTGTCAGAACAAAACTTACATTAAATTATATAGTTGTTTTAAGCTTTGATCAGAGATTTGATTTCTACTACAATCGTATTTATACAAATGATAAAACGATCAGAGATCTATATCCTAGCTAGCTTTTGTCTGCGGCTCCGCTTGCATGAAAGTGATATTTATATTCCCAGGATAAAAATAACCTATAGCATTCAAGAAGAATTTGTTAATGTAGAACATATCTGCATACAAAATTTTATCACTCTTGACAATCTCTCAGCCTATAAAATATTTTTTTAAAGGCAGTTCACACCCAGTACGCACGCATAATGCCGCGTCCACACTACCCTCGCTCTATGACGTCGAGGATTATCAATGTCAGCCGTCAAGTGTCACTCAGCAGTGTTGACGCAGCAGATTATACGACTGCACTTATTGGCCTGCGATTATAATTCATAGATCGGCCATCTTGGATTTATTCTCACGGGCTTTGTAATTGGCTTGGCAACCAAAAAAAATTATTGGGGTATGTTTTCTTTGTAATATACTACGCTAAAAATAAAGGTAAAATATAAATTGAAATCATAATAGACTGTATATTTCCGCAATTACATCTTTAACCATTGACGGACTAACACCGGTGAAATAATTATCGCGGCGTCGCATCCTATACAGCCTTAGTTTCGCATTAAAAAGCTTTATATTCACAAAGATAAAATATTGAAAAAATACAAATATTTGAAAATGGAATCCAGTCCGCTTGAATTCGTCATGAAAAAACAATAAACAATTCTATTCGTTCCTTCATTACTGAGGATCGTAACTTCTGAGTTTCGATATCTGTTTCCAGTTGATACGATCCGTCGCCTGATGAAGGGCCGTGCTGGGAATGATGATGGAAATCTCCAGCTATTCGGAGATCAGGTCCGACCATATCTTCAGGTTCTACCGAGTTCAACAATACTATTATACCCAAAAAAAATGTTTTATTGTCAGTTATATTTGCGTAGGTACTTATACTTGTTTCAGCCCAATGTGCACGAAAGAGGTTGTACATTGGGCCGTGCAGGTGGCCTGCCTAATGTTGTTTGTTTAATAACTATATCTAATTCATCCCACGAATCTACGGGTAAAACCCCAAAATTCGCCCCGAATAAACGATTTTTAAAACCTAATACATAAAAATAATGGACTTAACATAAATTGCGAGACTAAATGTCACCGTTCCTACAAGAAATACTAGACTAGATAAACACAAGCATTGTAGACTATCACACTATCAAGTCAGTTGCTTAAAATCCTTATGATGCTTCCTGCAATTTCGGGTAAGATCTAAAACGAGAGTATAACATAAATTTTTTTATTGCTTTGAATGACGAGACGAACTCGTTGTTTGTCTGATGGTAAGCAATACAACGGGCCATAAACAGTAGAAACACCATCCAATTGAATTATAAAGTATTGTTCGGTATTGTACTGCGCTCGCCATTCTGAGACATGAGATGTTAAGTCTTATTACGTCCAGTAGTTACACTGGCGACAATGTCCTTCAAACCGGAACACAACAGTGACTACACACTGCTGCTTGGCTATTTTGACTGCTGCTTTATATAGTAATCCCTTGTAGATCTCATCGAAAATACAAAACTCGACATGAAACGTTTATAAGGATGCAAAAGCCACTCCACCAACTAATTCCTATATCGATTGACTAAACCTACCCACAAGTTAATAAAGGGCGCATCGGCTATCCAAACAAGGCCACGCGGCCGCCCGCCGGCGCACACGTGACCCGACCACAGACGATACTGATCTTTGGCGCGCGAAATTGTCTACGCTCCACGCGTTTCGCGCGTTTTTGACGGCTGTATGCAGGTTTAATTTGTTTTGTTGATGGCATGTCTTGTTTGGACTTTTGGAACTAAATAGAATTTCGTTTTTAGAATTCTAAATTCAAACTTTTAGAAATAGAGCTATAAATTAGTGCATTCTAATGATAACATTTAAAATTAAATAATGGACATCTTTATCTATAGACTAGCTTTTGCCCGCGGCTCCGCCCGCGTTATAAAGTTTTTCAGGCTAAAGTTTTCCGTTATAAAAGTAGTAGTTTCCCGGGAGCCTATGTTCTTCCCAGGGTCTCAAACTGTCTCCATACCAAATTTCATCTTAATACGTTGGGTAGTTTTTGAGTTTAACACGTTCAGGCAGACATGCAGCGGGGGACTTTGTTTTATAATATATTTTTTAGAACTTTTTAAGTGAAACAATCCCGTCATACATCATTGTTGCATAACTTTAACCGTTTACGCAGCGCAGGCAACGGAAGCTCTCAAAACTCATAATTTTCCCCGTTTTTGCAACATGTTTCATTACTGCTCCGCTCCTATTGGTCATAGCGTGATGATATATAACTTTGAGCACTCCACAAACAAAGGATTATTCAACACAAAAATATTTTTTCAGTTCAAACCGGTAGTTCCTGAGATTAGCCATTACTGCTCCGCTCCTATTGGCCATAGCGTGATGATATATAGCCTATAGTACTCCACGAACAAAGGGCTATCCAACGCAAAAAGAATTTTTCAGTTTGGACCGGTAATTCCTGAAATTAGCCATTACTGCTCCGCTCCTATTGGGTATAGCTTGATGATATATAGCTTATAGCACTCCACGAACAAAGGGCTATCCAACGCAAAAAGAATTTTTCAGTTTGGACTGGTAGTTCCTGAGATTAGCCATTACTGCTCCGCTCCTATTGGGTATAGCGTGATGATATATAGCCTATAGCAATCCACGAATAAAGGGCTATCCAACGCAAAAAGAATTTTTCAGTTTGGACCGGTAGTTCCTGAGATTAGCCATTACTGCTCCGCTCCTATTGGGTATAGCGTGATGATATATGGCCTATAGCACTCCACAAACAAAGGGCTATCCAACGCAAAAAGAATTTTTCAGTTTGGACCGGTAGTTCCTGAGATTAGCGCGTTCAAACAAACAAACAAACAAACTCTTCAGCTTTATATAATAGTATAGATTATATTTAGATGGAGCATTCAATGTAATGAAAATAAAAACAGAACAAAATTGACTCCTGATTGGGTCGTAAACAAGCGTTTTGAAACTGTTGATAGCATTGCCGGCTCGAAGCATTAGCTCGTTGCTGTGGGGTATTGTCAAAAGGTACAATACAGGCCGGTGATTAATCAGTTAATTATAGTTGTTTACGTACAATTAATCACTCTACAGATTGAGATTTCATCGTATGGAGGTCAATTGATTTGAAAGTTTGGTCAATGGACTCGACAAATGACTAGAATGGGTTATGCTGTTAAGTTTATATTGAAGTTGTGATTGGTTTTATTGCTTTTTGAATGCTTCCCAGAATTGGATATTGTTAGTATTGTCATTATGTTGAAATATACATCAATTCTTTCGTAGATCCATAATCATAACTGGAGGAATTTGAATTAAGCTCCAAATCGTAACCCACCCTGTGCCGTAAAATTATTGCTAAATAACCTTGTAACGAAATATAATAATTTTCCCGCTGTTTATTTTAAAAAGTTAAAATTATCAAATTTTCAATAATAATAAACTCCAGGAACAATAGCGAATATTCGGGCGGCATTTCCCGCCGCGCTGTCATCGGACGCGCAATATGGCCGCGGCACCCGCCCGCCGCAGGCCTATAATTTGAATAATACCATTCGATTAACGATTACCCCTCGCCGGGTATGCGCGGATAATGCAACCGTCAATCCATAAATGTTGCATAAAAATTGTTCCGCCGGCGGCGTTCTTGGCTGTACGGACTTTGACACCTGTCAAAACATGTAATCAACCCGCTCGCCATTAAAAATGTATTTGAAACGTAATTGAAAGCGTTTAAAAGGAAATAGTCAATTTCTTTGTATATAACTCTGAGTTAGTAGTTTTTAGTCCAGCACAATTTATTATGTTATTACTTATTACAAATGCTTGCCATACTTTCCTGTGTGAATTGAACACATTAAATTTTAAAATGGTTATAATAATGATGATAACAGCCTTGTAATATATACTGTCCCACTGCTGGGCACGGGTCTTCTCTACTACTGAGAGGGATAAGGATTTAGTCCACCACGCTAGCGTAATATGGATTGTTACACTTCACACACCCTCAAAATTCTTTTAGAGAACTCCTCAAGTATGCAGGTTTCCTTAGGATGTTTTCCTTCACCGTTGAAGCAAGCGATAATTCACAAAGAATATACATATGATTCTAGAAAAGCAGACGTGTGTGCTCTTAGGTTTTGAACCTGCTGATATTCGTGTCGGCATTCCGTTCCACAACAAACTAGGCTATCGCCGCTTTTGCTTAGATACTTATTAAAATATGTATTTTATAAAATCCAGCTGCAAAATAACTCTCTTTATAAATATTTCCAGGAAAAACCCAAATATGAAAAATGGTAACAAAATACACGTCATATCTTTATATTTTAAATTATAAAAAGAAAGCACTCTTCCTTCATATCCCATTATTATTTTTTCCCAAATGAATATTATAAGCTGAAACCAGTAATCATTACTTCGGAAATTCGTAGAATACCATTCTTCTGTCCGTAAAAATAATTTTAGGTTGTCGTATTAGCCAGAAACTGCAGATTGTCATGTTTTTGGTTAGAGACTTCCAGTGATAGTTACCTATTATTCAAAACAAGTACTTCGTTTTAATAAGTTGAGTTATACGATGCGTGCATAGTATCACGCATTTTGGCCTTTTAGAAGTAAACAGGGGTGTAAAAAGCGAAGATAGCCTAGTTGGTTGTGGAACGGACTGCCGAGACGAATGTCCGCAGGTTCAAATCCCAAATCACCTCTGACTTTTCTAAAAATTATGTGTGTATTCTTTGTGAATTATCGCTTGCTTTAACGGTGAAAGAAAACATCGTGAGATAACCTGCATACTTGAGAAATTCTCTATAGGAATTTTCGAGGGTGTGTGAAGTCTACCAACCCGCACTAGGCCAGCGTGGTGGACTAAGGCCGAATCCCTCTCAGTAGTAGAGGAGGCCCGTGCCGAACAGTGGGACAGTATATAATATGGGGCTGATATTATTTATTATATAGGGGTGTAACATTCCATTTTAGCCATGTAGAACCCATATAATAGGGGTTACAGGTTTTAGGTTACGTTTTATCTGACACAATTCCTGATTTCGAACTGATACTCATCTGAAAATCCAATAATACTTTGCCTAATCCTGGGATCGAGGCTGAAACTACGGCGCGAAAGTTCCTCGTATCGTGTAGACCCTTACAGCCGAGGGACTAATTCAAGCACTAAAATAAACATTTTTTTTTATTGAACTGAGCCGAAAACAATCGTATTGCATAATACTTGAACAAAATAGACATCGTGGTGGTACCAACTCTTGCAAACGAAACACTTACCACTTAGTTTATTCACCTGACTGAAAAAAATGCCTTATTGCATCTAAACAACAGTACACTACATAGTTGTACATTACTAAATAATAAATTCCGAGTTTGCTCGCGCAAAATCCTGAGTCATACATTTAGTAATTTAAAAATCCTACCCTTAAATCATTCAAAATGCGCTAATCTTCCACAAAAGCCCCTTATACATGATTACAGGACATATCTCATTTAGACAGTAATAACAAGATGCACGTCCGTCCTCCACGGTGTCCTAAAGCATAATGTTCGATATTCTAAATTCAAAATTGTAAGAAGTCACCGTGATTGGTCGCGCACGGGCCTGTGTTGCCAGTTATATAATTAGAAAATGAAAGGGTGGCGCGCACGCAGCCCGCGGCACGGCCACTACTATCGCTCACCATCGAGACTCTTACGAATAGAGATGGGAAATGGAAAATTTCGATAATATTATTTTTAATAGGCTAAAACTCCTTATAAGGAATATAATATTTCGTTATCATACACTAAACCGGGATTAGATGCGCTTAAATATTTCTCAAAAATGAAAGAACTGAACTCGGTTTAAGATCTAAAGTACAATAAAAATTGTTTTATTATTCCACATGAAATTAATATTGTAAAAAAATTCAATGAATTAATTTGACTGAATATTAATAATTTTACTGACCAATGTCTTAATATCACATCGATATTATTTAACCAATTTAAAATCATCGATAAACAGCCCCAAACATCGACATAAACCATCGATAACCCTCTGTCGTACCTATCATAAAAATATACTCCCCATCCCTGAGGGCAAATGGCAACATTCTTTATTTTCGAATATTAATAAGGAGCGTGCAACACTACACCGTATTTCACATCGGTAACATCATCGTCTTCTCTCCCTTTCGCACTAATGGGTAAATTATATATGCATACTACTCTAATCTTCAAAATTGGTGTAATATATTCCGGGCCAAAGATAGAACTTTAAGATTTATCTATATAAGAAGCATCCGGTGGACAGAGATTTTGATCGCTTAGTTTTTGCCCTGAGCATGTTATATCCTGTAATTAGCAATAATTATGTATTATTTAACATTACATCATGTACATATAAATACATAGTCCATAGTGTAATAACTATCTTGCTGCTTTGCTTAGGTGCAAACTCTTTCGCGGAATAAAAGTCCTTATGTATATTTCTCAAACACAAAACATACCCTATAAATTTATCTATAAATTGTTTGTACAAAATGTTACAAAAATCTATAGACATTAAGCGTATACTTCTAATAAATAAACACTTATTAATAACAATAACTTATTAATAAACACTCATAAAATTAGAATATTATTATTAGAAATTAGTAATATAAACTATGTATACGATATTTTGTGACATTCAAGTAAAAAGGCAACCACAATCCTACAAACTCTTATTCTGGTGTGGTAATTAGAATTGATCCAGCAATACAGTGATTACTCTAAGGTCCTTCGCCTACGGGACTACTGACAAGCAAATCAAAGTTTTGTACCCTTATCCTACTAGTCGTTTGTATATAGTCGCAAAAAAAATTTGCTATGCTCCGCACACGCGCGACGCGTCACCAACGCGTTTGACATCTGAAAATTTTCTTGTATCTTGGGCTGATATCTTTATAGCCACTTAAGATAAAAACTTAATTTAGTTTGGGCGCCATTAGCAAATATACTAAGTCTGTATTTGAAATAAATTTAAATAAAATGTTTCGTTTCATTCTTAGCGGCACTTTACGACGTACTTGTGGTTCAATACCGTCTTTAGTCAAGTAATATCCATAAAAGGGAGCCCTATGACGTCTACAGGAGCGAATTCGTCTTTTTGAAATTACGGGTTTTCTATTCGAAGGACAGCTTCGATAGCCATATAAGTAAGATAGTCAAAACATCCCCTATTTACCTACACGGTCATCAAAGCTGTTCTTCGATTAGAACGCCCGTAATAGCAAAAAGATGGATTTGGCCCCCGTAGGCGGAATAGGGCCCACTGAACTTATTTATATTAATTTAACGTTCTTATTATGTAGATATGTAGGCGTTGTTTCGTCTATTTGTACCGCCAAAGAAAATGCAATCATTATCACATGTTCTTTTGAAGAGCAGCTAGTAAAAATATTTGAATATTGACTTATTTAATAATCCTAATACAAAAACAGTAAATAAATACCACGATATCGTTCAAAAGACTGCCTCGGGGGAGGCATGTCGGCGCAGTTGTATCACGGAACGACTACGTAGCTGTGGTCTCGGATTTAATCCCCAGGTCGGATAAATAATTTTGGATTTTTCTACTCAATAAGTATTCCGGAGTCTGGAATTTGTGCCTGGTATTGCAATAGGATGATAACGTTGAGTCTGGGTGCGATTGGGTGAGGACCGAAAAACTTGGCATGTTGTGAGAGAGGCCTATACCCAGCAGTGGGACTCTACAGAGGATGATGATGTGATTGCAACAGTCTCGCCTCCTATCACATCATTCGATGCAATATTTACAGCAAATAGGAACACTAACCTTTGCTACATTCAAGGTTAAAAAGCCTGAGTGTGTGTATCGCTCAAAAGAGCCTGCAAATTTTATAGTTAACTCACGTGTGCCATTACGCAATATAAGCGAAATAAAGTGATTATCACTAACGAACTTACTCAATTACCGAAACAGTGTTTACTGCACGTAGTGGCACGGCGTGCGTTAACAACCTGTTTTTCGATTATCTTGTTTTACGCGGAGTGTGAATGCATAGAGAATATTAACTTCCTTATATTTGGCAACATTATGCAATACATTTATTAATCCTACTTATATTATAAATGCAAAAGTTTGTGAGGATGTATGTTTGTTCCTCTTTCACGAAAAAACTACTGAACGGATTTGGATGAAACTTTACAGTAATATTGGTTATACATCAGAATAACACATAGACTACAATATATAATTATTTCGTGTAATTTGGCCATAATACAACAATACATATCAAGTAAGTCGGAAAAAAAATGTCCCGGAAAACTCATTCACGCGGGTGAAGCCGCGAACAAAATCTAGTATATTATAAAGCCGAAGAGTTAGTTTGACCGCCTTAATCTCGGAAATTACTAAACCAATGTTGATTATTTTTTCAGTAATTGGAAGCTACATTACTCCTGAGTGCTATAGGCTATTTTTATTCCGGAAAGTCTTTTTCACACGGAAGTAGCCGCAGGCAAAAGCTAGTTACTTATAATAATGATGCTGATTTGGTAATTAAGTTACTTAACTAGTATCAACTAAATCAAATTATAATTTCTCATTGGCTTTATTTGATCTATATTGGTTTTCATTTTAATTCTATTTATATTGAACTGCAACGTACAAACATGCAGATGATTTATAAAATAAGTAAAGCTTTGTAAGGCGTACGCAAATACAATTAAAATATTCCTAATTTCTAATAGAATGAATTCTATTGTTGAAATAAACAATTGCATAAAACATAAATGTTGCAGAAAAATCTCCATTTTTCATTTCTCTTTATTTTAATATTAAATCCTGCATTAGCTTACTTGTAGTAACACAGCTTGTTTTGTACAGTACAAACAAAATTATATTCAATTCTGAAACGATTAAGCTCTCTTGCAATATTAAAAAGCATAATGAAAATATAGGAATTTCGAGGGTGTGTGTAGTCTACCAATCCGCACTAGGCCAGCGTGGTGGACTATGGCCTAATCCCTCTCAGTAGTAGAGGAGGCCCGTGCTCAGCAGTGGGCAAGTATATAATACAGGGCTGATATTATTATTATTATTATGAAAAAATAAGATATAAAATTAGATATATTAGTTTAACATTTAGTAACGCAATGTCAAAATGACCTTGTATAATTTTCATTATAAGCACGGCAAAGTCCCACTGCAGCTGATGGTAGGTGGAGTGGGAGTCCATATAATGTCGACTGACGAACTGTTACGCGACACAGGGCGACAGGGTTTTTAAAAAAAGAAAACACGATTATTCCTTTAAAAAAATGGCAGCGTGACGACTGGACAATGGGTAGAGACAGACTAGTGCACTCGGCCCGTGTTCGCGCTTTATATTGGAATAATTGCACTGACTTAACAGAAGGTCTTGTCTATATCATCAGATATGTGTACATTAAAGGGATGTAACAGAACGATGACTACCCCCTGATAATCGAAGCAATTATGCCGGCCTGTTAGAACCGGATCATACGATTAATTCGGCTTCTTTTTATGGACGCAATTTAAACAGTTTGCAGCACTTTAGTTTCACCAAGCTTAATGTGCGAATACTATAACCTGAAATTTGAACATTAAAAAACCTTCCCACGGTTACAACCATTTAATGCCATAAACACTGTACTTAAGGCAAATAACATTATATCATTAAATATATTAGCCTCTCATTAAATCAATGATAGAGGTTTTTATCTATTACTATAACAGTATATTTAACAAGGACTTAATACCCAAATGACCAAGTACATAACGTGAGATTTATAGCAAATTATAAACAATTTTATTGTCAAAATTTGTCCGCGCTGTAAGTGTTGCTCCATTATAAAATATCCAAATACTCGGCATTATGTAACAGCCGCCGGCGTACTCGCTCGGGTATCCATCATGTATCAAGGAATTTTACGTTAAGTGCTATGTCGAAAATTCTCTATATGGTTGAATACAAGTTGCCCAACTATAAGCAAACATTGTTAGAATATAAACACAAAAAAAATATTACAGAAATAGGGGAAATATTTTTTTCTTTGTGCCCGTTGTAAGTGCGAAGTCCAGAGTAGAAGCTCCGTTCCTACAAACGCGAAGTCCAGAGTAGAAGCCCCGTTTGCGGCGCCCAAAGTCACTGGTCATAATATAACTCTGGGACGGTCAATTGTTCGGCAAAATATCGACTTAAAGCGACAATTTTGAATTTACTGACAGCCAAATTCCAGGTTTCCCACATTATCCTTAAGGTAATCACTTAGGCACATTTAATAAAGATCGAGAACGCATTCAAGTTTCTATTAGGGACTCAGAATTATTTCTAGTTTTCAGTGGCGAATGGTCTATATAACCCAATTCCCGCCGAGTTCCTTTTCGTAACTTATTATGTAAAATATATTTATCATTGGAACGATTTCCAAACAACATGTATGCATATAAGTAAAACCTATATGTTGTGTCGGGTTCTCTTTCTGAAAACATCACTCTTCGCCACTGCTAGCTATCCGCTTTAGAAATGGTCTTTGAGAAAATTTACTATTCATAGAATGCGAATAACCAGCGTAATGAGAAGGTAGTTAACAATATTATCAAAACCTGAGTGTCTGGTTAGTACCTATACGACTAGCACCAACCGTTAAATACTAATAATAATAATAATATCAACCCTGTATTATATATACTGTCTCACTTTTGAGCACGGGCCTCCTCTACTACTGAGAGGGATTAGGCCTTAGTCAGCAACGCTGGCCAAGTGCAGATTGGTAGACTTCACACACCCTCGAAAATTCCTATAGACAATTTCTCAGGTATGCAGGTTTCCGCACGTTATTTTCCTTCACCGTTAAATACTAGAATATAATCAATAGTTATGCGTTACTGCTGTAGGAATCACCGCTGGACTTTTAAACATATCCTCCTCCTTCAAACACCGTGGTCACACCACGACTACCAGAAAAGCCGGTATCGCGTGACAAGCAGTCGCATATCGCTTGAGTTTCCTATGGGAACCGGCGTTAAGGCCCTAAACCCTTTCCGATTGCAAGGATTTCATTCAGGCATTCGCTAATAAGTCCTCAAATGAACCACGCATCACACCGACGTGTAACGTAGTTTTCTAAAAGAAGGAATTCTTAAAACATATCTCTTTTCTTTCATTTGATTTGCACTATATTGAATCGGAATGAATTAAGGAATATATTATTAAATGGATAGCTAAATATACATATATTATACTTGTATAAGTAGCCTTTAAATTTTCAGTGAATCTCTCCGTGACAATGAAGGCTGTAAAGTCTCGGACACATCGGGAGAAAATAATAATATATAAAATCCGAAATATTCATTTATTTTAATAGGGATTATGTTTCAAAAATGATATAAATAAAGTAACCAACAATACATGGTTACAAATTAATCAAAATTTAAACAAAATAAATATATAATGAATTACCCCTGCACGGAACTGTGTGTGATGCGGTCGCTATAACTCGCAATTATAAGATTTCGGGCGCTATCATTTTCTTGGAGCTAGGTTAGCAGTGGTTAATATGCACTCTTGGACTTTGACTCCCAAATCGTGACTTTCTTGTGGTGCGTTCCACGATTTTTTAATTTGTTTGACGTGAACCCTAAAACTTTGAGTGCCGGGCTTAGTTCTTTGGAATTTATTATTTAGAACATAATATTTGGGTACACTTTACTGTAGGTATATTTTGGTTGTGCTGTGTAATTGATTTTTATAGATTTGAAAAATACTAGCGATAGTACAAAGGAAGTCAGTTTTTAAAAATAAGTCACAACAATTTATCAGTAAAAATCTTAAGGGCTTAAGAAATGTAAAACTAGAATAATGGTCATTTTGAAAATTTAAAATAAAATAACTCGGGTATTGTTCGCAAATGCATACAGGAAATAAGTAGATTGCCCTTCGACCTTGCGATTGTCGGTAATCTTTGTCGATAAATCCAACCAAATCAATCCTTTATGTTGAAATATGGAATGAAGTCTAGAAAAATAATATATCAAAGCAAATTATTGAAACTCTTCGGCGGAAACGAAACACAACGATTAAAATATTTAAAACATTATTACAGTAATAATAAAATAGTCTTTAAAGAATAATTTATTTACTTTAGTCGGGCTCGATAATAATTAATTCGATGAAAATTGAGCATGTCATAAAAACGATAACATGAAATTAGCAATAGCCGCAGGTGACAAAATTTTTGTCCGAGCAAAATGCAGGAATAGTATTATATAACAAACAACTTTCGCGTACTCAAAACAAATTGATTTGTATTATTATAGGTGTCTGTTTCTTAGTAGTTCTCAATTTGTATATTTTGTAGAATATTTGCCCAAACAACTAAAATGTTACTCCAAAATTGTAATTACTGCAGAGCAAATTTATTTCGCAAAATAGGACTAGGCAAAGGAAAATTTGGGAAACATTAGAATACCTGCCTAGTTTTTATCGATATCACTAATAGGCATATAAAATACCTGCACCAAAGACTATCAGCCCATTTGTATAATGACAGTGTCTAAGCGGATTCGTACATGGGCAGTTAGAGATCGTATCGGCGCGTTCCCTGACTCATAGCGTAATCATGGGTTACTAACAACTATTTATTGAGCCTGATTCGCATTCGGTGAATTTTATAATATTGACCTTTGGTTTAAGAATTTATAACTGATAATTTCTGACTACAACTGTTTATTAGGCTTATTATTTTTATAACCTGTAGAAATTGGAATAAAAAGTATGGAATTGTAATATTAGCGATATAGAAGATGCTTACACTCGTAATATATGTTTATTGCCCATGTAACGCATTAAAATTGATTATAAAAAAATACCAACTGTACTTACAATTTATAGTTAAAGCTACTCGACGGTAGATGGCGCATTCTTATTTTAATCGTGTTATACTAACGACATCTATGGAAAAAATAGTTTTAATAAACGTGCTTCTATTACATCCCCATAGATGTCATATTATACCCACTATATATTATGATAAAATCTTCCAAAGAAACAAGATGATTATTTTTTTCTACATATAAATTAAATAGAGGAGATATTAAAATATATTCATTCA
The DNA here is from genome assembly GCF_014839805.1 of Manduca sexta. Lineage (NCBI taxonomy): Eukaryota > Metazoa > Arthropoda > Insecta > Lepidoptera > Sphingidae > Manduca > Manduca sexta. The sequence goes on from NC_051118.1 coordinate 6,804,571, forward strand.
TATCGCATATTGTATAACGTTTTTGATTTAGGCAAGGAATAAAATAATAAAATGGCAAGTTTTTTCGACGCTGTCAAAACAGACGAATCGGCGTTTTCGTATTTTCGCTTGTCATCCGTTTGTGTGTAAAAGTTATAAAGTATTTTGTTTCTAATATAATTTATCATGGCTTTAGTAGATCTTTGTGGTTTGAATGAGAAAATCAACTTGAATCCCATCAATTCCCTCGTGTCTTTCGAAAATGATGTGATTGGATACAGTCATAATTTCGCTCATAGCACACAACTTGCTATGCCACCATTCGCTAACGTAAGGTTATTCTTTAGAAACTCTTTTCCTTATGAAAATACTGTATTTAATACATTTTGAATACTTTCAGCCTGCAGAAACACTCGCACAATTCAACTCAAAAGACGAGACGGGACGTGAAATAAAAATACAATTCGACCATGGTACCACTACTCTGGGATTCCGCTATCAAGTAAGTTTACACCTAAAATCTAACAATTATTCATACATTATACATATTGTTTCCATATACTGATTAAAGGCATTAAGTCACTTTCTTCGTATGATGTGTTAACAATAGACTATCTTTCCAAGGGTGGAGTGCTGTTGGCCGTGGACTCGAGAGCGACTGGCGGCCAGTTCATTGGATCACAGACAATGAAGAAAATTGTTGAAATCAATGACTATTTACTTGGTATGCTCATTTATATGATTCTATGTGTCTATTCAAGTTTATGTTTAAATAATTTGGCTATAACCCATTTTCTGTAAAACAAATGGTTGTGAAGTTGGGGTTTGAACAGTAACATTCTGAAATTGATTCACTAGTTAATTCATATATTTACTTCATTCATATACACATTCATATACTTATTCAAATACATTTATTTTGAGAAATACTCTCATTGGCATTTTCAACCATTGTATAACTGAAAATGATGTACTAATAATGGAACTATGTGTTGTGTGGCATTTCTAAGAATCATGTTTTATAGGTAATATAATACTGAATTGACCTCTGTACACAAGATATAAAAACCTGCCATAATATCCCTTGCAAGTGTTATGACATTCCGGCATCAGCCTGTGTATACCCAATTTTAAACAGGCTTGCATAATTGTGTGTTTCCTAGTGGTACAATATATTTTATGTCCACTTGAATAGCAAGCACCATACACAAGGTGTTAAAACCTGCCATAATGGACCATGTAAGTGTTTCACATTCTAGGATCAGCCTGTGTATATATGGTTCCAAAAGGCCGTCATAATTGCGTTGACCGTCGAAAGGTAATCATCTCTCATGAGTCGAAATTATATTGAACCCCATTCCACTTACCATCAAGTGCTGTAGATACGCATTGCCAAGCCCGCTTAAAAAAATCGCATTCTATAAAATAATATATTCATTAAAACTAAACTATTTTTCGGATTTTGTTGCGATTTTTATATTTTAGTTTTCTCCCGACGTTTCGAAGACTTTTCAGCCTTCATTCTGCATAGATCGGACCACCAACAGCTAAAATTTAAAAAAGTTGTATAATTGTAAAATGTTGGTAGATATTGTAACTTTGAATTTGCAGATGAACAAAACCTCAGTCCCCCCCATCACCATGAAGGCTGAAAACTAAAATATTAAAACCACAATAAAATACAAAAAATAGTTTAATTTTAATGTCTAACATTCGCGTAAACATAAGATATCATTATAATTTATTCATTCAGGAACACTTGCCGGTGGAGCTGCGGACTGTGTGTACTGGGATCGTGTGCTCGCCAAGCAGTGTCGCCTGTACGAGTTGCGGAACCGCGAGCGCATCTCCGTCGCCGCTGCCAGCAAACTCATGGCCAACATGGTGTACAACTACAAGGGAATGGGGCTCAGCATGGGCATGATGCTTGCCGGCATTGACAAGAGGGTGAGTGATTGAAGTCTTGTTTATTTTTTTATAGGTTTTTAAACAACTATCCTTTTTTATAATGAGAGACATTAATGAATAAAGTACTTATGGATAATATAGTTTCTAAGTGATTTTTTTATTAGTTTCGTAATTTCACATAACCCTACATAAACATACAAATCTTACCTTATATATTGTACATCTTTACATCTTTATATATAGAGAAGGATCCATTGTCTAAGTTGCCGTTTAACTTCTCTGATGTTTACATCTTTTACTAGTCCTACAATGTGTTTATTTGATGACTAAACATAATCTTAAATAAGCATACATCAACTCCAAAGTATTATAACAGAAGTGGTTTGTTATGTAATCTAGAAAACTCTGCAGCTTAAATGGCAATGGTCTAATCACATGTTAAAAAACAACAATAAAATGGACTAAACTTTACCAAATGGATTCCACAATACAACACTAAAAGAAAAAGAAAGATAACCAACCAAAATATAACAGACTAACATGTACTTATATTTTATGTCAATTATATGTGAAAATCGTAAAGACTTTGAAATTTGGTATTTTCTTCTACAGGGTGCACAGCTGTACTATGTAGACAGTGAAGGCACGCGCACCCCAGGCAAAGTGTTCTCTGTGGGTTCAGGGTCTGTGTATGCATATGGTGTGCTCGATTCTGGCTACAAATGGGATTTGGCTGATGAGGAGGCACAGGGTATGTTTCAATATACTTTTAATATTAATGTATATTCTTATGTAATATGTACAGGTGTTACATGAAATAGTATTTAAAATTAAATTACATTAGGTAGTTTTTAAATTGGCAGATATTTAAACCTGATTTTACCAGAATTTACTGATTAAATTTTGCAATTTATCCTATTGCATATAATCTCTACACTTTCTCTCTAAAACAAATGTCAATAAACTACTATTATGACCATTAATAACTTAAACCACAAAGGTTCATATTATTTTTTTTTCTCCCACAGAGCTTGGTCGCCGCGCCATCTACCACGCGACTCACCGCGACGCGTACTCGGGCGGTATCATCCGCGTTTACCACATTAACGACAAGGGCTGGGTCAACATCTCCAACGAAGACTGCTCCGAGCTCCACTACAAGTACCAAGCCAGCAAGAGTCAAGAAGAATAAGTTGTATTTTTATAATAAATAATCTTAATGAAATCTTGGACTATTATTTATGAGTAAGGTGGTAATTATAGAATATGGATCAGTTGTAAAAGGTAAATTTGCTGTAGAGTATGTTGGACCTGCTCCGCGTTGGGCTACACACTTATAAAATGACAATAAAAATTCATAAGTTGAATGATTTTATTAGCTGATCAACGGAGTTAGTTATTTTGCGTAAAATTACTGAGACTTGTTTTTCAATGACAAAATTGTGTTATTAAATGCAGATAATGTTAACAAATAAATAGAATCTTAGTGCTTATGCCGTATTTACAGGAGTTGATTTCCTATGATTCGTTTTACTAAGACGATCTTTAAAAACATAGTCTGACCAGGAAAATAAAAAATCTCGATTTTTTTTAATTTCTTTTATTGACAACATGTGTATGTCCATTTAACGAAAACGCTAAAATGGCACACCCAAGCAGGTTTTTATTTTCCCGGTCTGGTTATAATACTGCAACTGCATACTGCAGCTTTAGTGCCTTCAGACATATTAGTATACGAAAAACGACCTTGGTAAGTAGTAAGAGTTAAGACCCTCTCCGAGCAAACGGCTTTAAGCATTCATTCCACAATTTTAATGGCATATTTATTATGAAATTAATGGAACAAAATCCATGGAAAAAAACATCAAACAACCATAAAAGTTACATTGTAGAAATATAATTATTAACATACCGTTTTGCTGAGGGCACAGCCTTAACACATATAGGCTCTCAAATGCTAAGTATGTAATATACCTATATAATAAAACTTGAAACATTAGACCTTAAATATAAATATATCGAGACATACACGCGCCAAATCAAACTAAAAACAACATAAAGTATACCTAAACAATATATAAACCATTATTACAAAAGTATTTACTTTTTAGGTAGGCAATATAAGGCTTAATTTTAAACATATTAAAGATATCCCTTACACAGTATACACATTTTCGATAAATGATCCCAATCCCAATATTCGATCCGATTCCGTTAACCAATCAAAGGTCCATTTTACATACATACATACATAACATCACGCATTTATCCCCGAAGGGGTATACAGAGGCGCAACTAGGGCACCCACTTTTCGCCAAGTATGTTCCGTCCCATGATGTGATAGGGGGCGAGCCTATCGCCATATCAGGCACAAATTCCAGACTCCGGGCTGATACTGAGCAGAAAAAACCCAAATATCACTTTGCCCGACCCGGGATTCGAACCCAGGACCTCAGAGCGCTATTGTACCGGACATGCAATACAACTACGCCACCGAGGCAGTCCATTTTAGATAGATCGAAAAAGCGATTTGGATCGTTTATTGAAAATGGCGGTTAGTAAATATCTAATAGTCGAAAGGTATTGTGTACAACTATAGGAAAACTTTACAGGTGATTGATTTTATAAGTGTAATATTTAAATAATTTATACGACATTGGAAGGAAAATGTTTAAGGGAAACGTTTATTTTGACTATTATTTTACAGTACATAGTGACTATAAATGCATGCCTCATTTTTGTGCTTCAACCATCGATATATATGTACTACGTAGTAGGTCTGGCGGTCCGACCACTTACTGTGTTCAATTGAAGTGTACTGCAATCTGGTATTGCTTGCCATTTTATTATTACTCTGTTTAAAGCGCTTTAGCACTGCATGTTTAAAAACAGATTTGGTTAGACAAAGATTAATGTTATAGCGTTGCAGCTAACTTTAGTTCTAAGTCCAAATTTTGAACAAATACTTTATGGACTTTCGTGACTAAAGAATATACGTCAATGGCTTCAACACTCCTATTATATAATAACAATAACTAATATAGCAATCGACTAGACAACATTAGAAACTTACAAACAATAATCAACCTTATGTCTATACAAATTGCATTATGATTTTCCATCTTTCTTCGCATTGTCCTCTTTTACCGTGATCTCTTCCACACTATCTTCTAGCTCCCAATCTTTCAGGGGCATTTCTGTTAGTTTGTAGAACTTTCCATGCTTTCCTATACCTGAAGCAAAATATTATGTTATTATACATGTAGATAGATGTCAAAATCTAAATAGCTAGATGATTCCGAGCCGAAATTTATTACGAATATGAAAAATAATTAGCGACTTGCCTAATTATTTTTTAATATTCGTAATAAAAAACTACACTTGTTATCACAGCTTTGCCCCGTCCTTGGATAAAAAACGTCTATGAATGGATACAGGCGCTCATCAGTTTGATAGAAGTTATAACTACTTGTCTGATAATAAATAAATAAATAATTCAAATACTGATCAACATTGGCCATGCGATGACTCTTTTGGCTACATTTGCAAAGAGAAATAATTTTATAATCAACATACCATCCTGGAACTTCTTAGCCCCTTGCATCAAGTCCTCAATGGCGTTTCCTAGCAAACTGGTCATAACCGCCTCGTCGCGCATGCTCTCCTCGCTGTTGGGGTTCAGCTGAGAGTTAACAGCGGCTAGCTTGTCCATTATCAACGCGTTTTGCGGGAACTTCACTAATGACTTTGCTAGTTTTAAGGATTCACCAAGTGCTGAAATTTAATATTTACTAATTACATGTAACAACAAATGAAATTATCTATTAAATGTTGAACATTATTTAGATTCTGTCAATTTCTATTCTACTACTAGTCAGGAGATCAGTTTTTTAGCATCCAGTTATTGTGCAAGGCATAGTAAAATTAAACACTTGTGATGTTTCTTCTAGGGGTATGGAAAAAAATCTAAAATGCTGCCACAGTATATGATAATATTAATAGTTTTGACACTCTCCTTCTCTGTAAGCCATTCTCTGTCTATACTAATATAAAGTTTGAGTTTATAAAATAAACTTCACAATAGGATTCATATGTGAGAGAATTATTTAAAGAAACTGTAAATTATATACATATATGATAAATTATACCTAAGTGCTGTAAAGAAAGGATTGGGGCATGAGCAGAATCTACACCTTCAACTCAACTGCATCTACTCACCGGTGCCAGTAGCAGTGAGTTTACAAGCTAATCCAAACTGATTAGCCTCGGTACCGCTGATCAAACGGCCTGTGATAAGTAAGTCCAAGGCGCGCGACAATCCGATTAGTGACGTCAACCTGCGCCCACCGATGATGCTCTGAGGTACTCCTGGAGGATGGAAATAACCCCTTACTAGTTGCATTATGGTAAAAAATTTTGATCACCGTCTGCCTGAACAAAATGATCCTCTAATATTATGTTAGATGTGCAATTTCTTATTTATTCTAATGTATAGTTACATATATCAAGACCAGTTAAAACTATTATTTTAACACATGAATAACCGACAAAAAGTTTAGGATGCAATTATTTATTAGAAAAAAAAGATGCCGATATAATACCCCAAAACTAGCATTGGTAAATATCATGAACTGATGAAATAACCAAAATGAGATCTTTTTTTTAAATCGATGGTATTTGGACCTGTCGACAAAAAACTTGGCCTATCGCTAGTAGATGTCCGCGAGAAGCAAACGTGGGCCCACGACATACTGACCAAATTTGCATATTAGGCAACTGTCGTCTTTCGCACTCCGTTCAGACCCCGCCTTCTAGGTCCAGATGTTTGTCAACATCTATACCAAATAGTTACGACGTATTCGCGGCAAAATGTATTATGTGTTTTAGACGCACCAAATCTTCTTCCCAGACAGCCGAGCACAGCAGTATCCTCTATAACGCGCAGGTCACAAGCGAGCGCCAGTTCAAATCCCTCTGCCACTGCATATCCCGTTACTGCTGCTATGGTCGGCTTGTCGCATAGTGGTCTACGAAGGAGTCGTGTCTGCAAACATTTACTTGTGAAATAATAAAATTTTTCAACTTTATATAAGGCAATCTCACATGCAGCAGGTAAAATGTATATTAATGTATATAACATCCTAGAATGTAATATAGGCTAAAGTTATCTTAAAGTATCACACACATACAGTAATGTGATGTTTTTTAACTTCCTTCCATTAGTAAACATCATGATTGACGCATTTTCCATCTATTATGATTGATATATATTTCCGTAATATTATCCTATATACAAAGATGTAAAAATATACAATATAATTTTGTCATTATGTTTATAAATGAAACTATATGCTTGTCTTTACCTCTGCTAAAATTGCCCCAAAAATCATCCATGAATAATTAATATTTTCCCCAAAAATCTTAGTCTTACTTTTCTGATTATTTTATCATTTTGTAGTTTGGTGCGGATATGGTGTTTGCGCAAGTCTATTTCTAACTGAAAGTGTAGTGTTGCCACAGGGTCGAATTCCCTTAGACTAATAGTAGTACTATTAGAGTATGTTAAATTAAAATTACAGTTTATTGATATTTATTTCATCTGGAACTTTTTTTTTATTGTTCATCTACAGATCCAATAAATTGTACAATGTTATTTTCAAGAAGATAAGGATGTGGTTTTATTTATGTCAAATGACCCTATAAATTATAGCTGTTGTATGTGGTCTCTTAACAATTTCTATGGAAAGACATACTGAATTATATCGTGATATAATATATATCTTTACAGTATAGCTGTTGTATATAATATGCTTGAAACTGAGAAAAAGAGATAAAATTTAAATCAAAATTATTACCAGATAAAGCTTCTTACTTAACTGTACTCAATTCATTCATTTTTTAAAGGGTAGTAGATTTTTTTTGTTTACATAGACATTAAATTGATTTATATCAGAATATTTTTATATAAATTTGTTCCTTTTCACTTATAAAATCCCATTTGGTATAATGTAATTAATTAATACAGCTTTTTTATAACCACAAATTTTACTACATATCAAAAATGATGCCATAATGACATACAACTCCACCAAAAAGCACCTATGCATAAATGTGTTCCAATGTATATTACAATACATTATCCACACTTACCGCTGCATCCTTTAATGGATAGTATCCTTTCTCAGCAATGTCATCAATATCAAATCCGGAACAAAAGGAACCTCCCTCCCCGTTAAACACAAGTACTTTTGCCTCATCATCTGAGTCAAATGCATTTAACGCTGCCTCTATCTCTCTCAATGTTGGCTCATCCAAACTGTTCCTTGTCTTTTGACGATCTATGTTAAGTATCGTTACCTCTTTGTATTTCTCTACTACGATATCTGTGTACAATATATTTAAAATAAAAAAATATGCATTGCAGACATTAAATATTCTTATTATGCAATTACAATAGTATGAGTAATGAGTCAGCTAGAATTTTGGCTTTACGTGGTTTAAAATCAAACGATGTAACACAGCAAGGCCCACTTATGAAGATTTTTATGCTAATTACTACCAGGAATATTAATCGTTTATTATATCATAATCCAAACTAAAGTAAAAACATTGTACAACAAGACAACAAGTAATTTCACCTAAATTCTGATCGAATATTCACTCTCTTTAGAAGTAATAGTAATATATTAACAATTCTTGTCAATACTTAATAATTTATAAAAATAATACTTTCATATAACCTTACTTTTTTTTACTTCATTTGCTTTTGCAGGTTCGCTTTCGGAGTTTTTTGTACCGTCGCTGGAAAGCAACCGTACACTTTTGGTCTTGTTAAAATACACATTGCTTGTTGCTAAAAATCTTCTTAATAATAAACGCATTTTATTTTATTTTAGAATCTGTCAGATTATTCAAAACAAAACCATCAGACAGCCGGTTTTGGATTTACGTTCTAAAATCTACTAACGCAACTTCAACTCCAAACGTTCAACAATCAATAAACATTTTACATTTATATGTTTAATATAAATTATACAATGACAATTTGTAATTCTTGTTTTAGTTATATAAACATTATATTAGTTTATAATTTATTATTATACCAATTACATATGTACATAAGAATTTTAAAATCTAATTATAAAACTTTGTTGAAAAATACTAGTAACACAACATTGCACATGTCAAAAACAGCTAATCATTTCCCCGATCCTCTGACCCCATTGAATTTTCTGGACAAATTCGTTTCGTACACGTGTACTTGCATTTATTTATGTTTTATTTCATCATCGGTGTGTATTTTGTGGTCACTGATCGTTGAGAAAATATTTCAAGTTACTGTGTTCCCAAAATTTTGTTTCAAAGTGTTAAGACTGTGAAATCTTATTTGCCGTGTTTACATTGTTTAAAAGGACACAAAAATGTCTGAATTTAGAGACTGGTACAATAGCGTGCCGTTTTTCACTCGGCATTGGTTGACTTACACGATAGTTCTCAGTTTGTTGGGAAAATTTGGCATCATTAGTTATTATTATCTGTTACTCGATTTCGAACGCTTCGCATATAATTTCCAGGTATGTATTTCCATATTTTTATTAAATTTACATCAAAAGTACCTGAACAAATATAATTAATATTTATAGAAATTAGTGCCTTAAGTTTTGAAAAGTACTTTTTGTAACATTACTCCTAAACAATGATGAAAAATCAATGTTGTAGTAGATTTTCAAAGCACTATCAGTTGTTTACAATTTTCTCTTGAATATCAGTAGGTTGACATATTCCATGTTTTATCTAAAACATAAAAAAATATGCTCATAAACTTATACATAGAATACATATCATAGTACAAAAATATGATGATATATATAACATCCTTCTAACCTTCAATGTAACTATTTTTCTGTGTATGACGTCATAAACTTCATTTCATATCATTATGAAGATATTGATTTGTTTTTATTGATCATGAATTGAGATAATCTGATTATTATCATAAAAAATGTATAAATTAGTATTTCACATAACAAAATGTATGTAATGGAGTTTTTTAATGATCTATTTTTATGAATTTTTCTGTCTTACCATGTCTTTGTTTTCTATGTTAATACATTCATTCTATCAAATTATATATAGAAAATATAATTCATGTATAAAACAAATCAAATGAGACAAAAAAAGTTGTTACAATATTCCCAAAAAACTTTTTTGTTATGTAAATTTATTTTGACAAACACTCAAATATCACCTCAGGTGTAGGTGTCAAACATATTTGAGAGTGTAGTAATTGCTGTTAATTAACAACAATTACTACAAAACTCATCCTCCTCCTCTGACCTCCGACCCGCTGGTCTGATGGCATTTGCATGATCGCCGGTGGACGCTGGATGATGAGAGCAGAGGACTGAGCAACATGGCGCGCTCTAGGGGAGGCCTATGTTCAGCAGTTGTAGGCTGATGAGTTGATGAGAATCAAAACTCATACACAGCTTAAAATAATAAATAATTTAGGGTTACAGAGATATAACTAAACCTGTAAATGTTGCATTACAAAAATATATGGCTATTATATTACCTAGTATTTACATTAAAATTATTAACTACAATAGATCTATTACTTTACAATTTTGTATATCAATATGGTTTTTTCCAGATATGGAGGCCAGCAACAGCGTTATTCTTCTACCCAATTACACCTGGTACAGGATTACATTTTTTGATAAACTGTTATTTCCTGTACAACTATTCACAAAGGTTAGAGACAAGTATATTTGCGGGCAAGCCTGCAGACTACTTCTACATGCTGCTGTTTAACTGGGTGTGCTGTGTAATCATTGGATTTGTTGTTGAGTTGAGAGTGAGTATATATTTATATGTATGTTTATGATTATGGATTGCCTTTAAAAATATATCATATTTAAGCAGCCAAATAGTGGAAATACTAGAATTTTTATATCTATGTCAAGAAATATCACAAAACAAAACTTACCACAGACTGGGCCTTGACAGATTGTCAGTTACCATAGATAATAAGTATTGGGAACTTTTAAAGTCCCTAACGAACTGGAAGAAGAAAGGACAATGATTAGACAAGCCTGATAAATATTTATTGTCAAACTAAAAGTATGTTTTAAAAAAAGAATTTGTTTTGTAGTTTTTGATGGACGCAATGGTGCTGTCCGTACTGTATGTGTGGTGCCAGCTCAACAAGGATGTCATTGTGTCATTTTGGTTTGGCACAAGGTTCAAAGCTATGTACCTTCCGTGGGTACTGCTCGCGTTCAACCTCATCATTAGTGGGAGGTGAGACTTGAAACATTTTGGAATATTCATAACTTGTATGAAATTACTTTTAGTCAGTTGGTTGTCTAGGTCGAATAATGAGCATGTTGTAATGGGCAAATATTATTATGGAGTAGCCTACATTGATCAATATCAGTGCTTTGTAATACAAAAATGTTTGAATGTTAGAAATAAATGCAAAAATGATCGAATTTAGATTTATATTGGCACTGGGATGATACATATGCTGGATTAACACATAGGCTATATTTTGCCCTAGTAATTTTGTTCTATGGAAAATAATTGAATTTTTAACTGGATGACACTGACATCATAGACTGCTGCAGTGATTTAGGAACTTTGATAGCAGATAAGTCTTTACACCCTGGAGAAACAGCGAGCAACAACTTGTAATAAATAAATTCCTCAATACTTATCGAATAGTTCTGAGTTCTGATACTAACATACGAGTCTTGTAAATTAGTTAATAGCTACTATGAAGTGCAAACTATAAAGTATGGTCAAACAACACATAGCTATGTATTAGTGGTTAATATGAAAAAATCTTAATCTTTTCTATTAAAAGATTTTTTTTACATTATGTAACTTTCAGTGTAATGATGGAGCTGTTGGGCATCCTCATTGGGCACCTTGCATTCTTCCTGCTATTCAAATACCCACAAGAGTTCGGCGGCCCGGCTCTCCTGACACCACCTGCCTTCTTGTAAGTATTAACCATTATTTCGTACACAATATTAATTTTGAGACTTTTGAAATTGAGAGAATATTAGTAACGTAAATGTTCCCATCATTGGTGAAATAAGGAAAGCTACCCTAAAATCATTTTATCACATAGAAGTAATTATTCATTGGTCAGCAAATTAGTAAATGGACCACCTGATAGGTGATCTATACAGGTCTCAAACATCCACACTATCATAATCGTGGATACATTATCAGCCTTAAAAGAAAGGAATAGACATTAGAAAAGCGAGATATTTGTCACGCATCAATATAATTTATATCAATGCAATCATATGCCAACGTCATATGCCATTATCAATAATATGACGTCTTATCATTGGGTCGCAGGAAGCAGATATTCCCGGACACGCGGTACATGGGTGGGTTTGGATCGGCGCCACAAGAGCGGGCACCCACGCGCCCCGCGGGCAACGTGTTCGGTGGCCATAACTGGGGACGCGGTCAGACGCTAGGAGGAAACTGAACTGTGTTGTAAAGCGCTAGGGATCCATTTAGATTGTATAATGATTTGTGATGAACTGTTTGATACTACCGTTTTGGATGGGTTTGAGACATTTGTTGGTGGACTTATTAAAAGTGTTACATTGTTTTGAAAGAGGGATTTTTTTACGATATTTATATCACTATTGATATCCAAAGCATTTCAAGGGTTGCCAGTTAATATATCCTGGATTTGTCATACTTCAAAAATTGATCTCTGTAATATTTTTCGATATCATTTCTATTTGGAAACAACTTTCAAAATTAGCAATGATAAAGTCACAATCTAAAAATTTAAAGATATGTCCAATAAAATGGGCCATTGTGTATGTGTTTCAAGCTATAGAACACTGCTTATAGATACTAAGAAATATATTTTTTATTCTTATCTGTTTATCTTTAAATTAGTTTTTTCATGGCAACAATCAACTCACTAAATTGTTGTAACTTCACTTTTTTTTAATAACAAGAGACTCCTTAAAAATATTTCTTGGCAATTTCAATAAATTAACCTAAGCACCATCTTTGAATTGACAGTGAAAATGGACCGAGCAAAATAAAGTTTATATGACATTACAAACAACTTATTTTAATTCGTTTATTATTACCATTCTTCAGAAGGTATAAGGATCGTTTATTGATTCCGCCTTCAGGTATAAAAGTATAAAAAATTGGAGCAGGATTCCTTCAGTTCAAATATGCTATAAGCAGTTCATAACATGAAAGCAATTTAAAGGCTTAGGTATTTTTATAACAAGAGGCAAAGTGGAGACTATTTTTTATTTTATTCGAATTACTTGCGATAACTATGAAATATTAAATAACATACTAAGGTATAATATTTTTGTACCTTATGGCATTTGTTTTTAGCCTTTGGTGAGTGTTTTCAGGTTACTTTAGGCTATTTTTTTTTTAATAATGGCCATTGCAGCTTCGTTATCGATCCTGAGGCAGTACTAATTGCAAAAGTTGAATCTTATTGTGTACACAACAAAGGTTAGGTTGGACTAATGGTACAGAGAATCTTACATTATTCTAATTACTAATACTTAATTGGTAATTAAATTAAAGCCATATTGGAAATATCCAAGCTTTAATAACAATCAAGTCGGTCTATAAGTTAATACCAATTTCATCTCTATTAATGCCAAATTGGCCATAACAATATTATTAATTACATATTTTAGTGCGAAAAATACCTAAAAGTGAAAAAATTAATCCGATCTGACATTTGATCAAATGAGTTTAACTATGATTGTATCATTTTTTTGTAGCCATTGTTTAATTGTTCTTGTATGGTCGGTTGCAATAATTGATTTCAGATATCTTTAGATTTACGTCGCTGGATGGGGGCTATTTGCAATAGGTGGATCAGGAAATCTTTGGGGGAAGCCCATGTTCAGCAGTAGACATCCTGTGGCTGATGATCTTTAGATTAATCCGAAGATTGAACCATTCAAAATGAGTTATTCAAAATATATTTTTGTTATCTGGGATCGTTTATTGTAATCGACCGATAAACGGCAATCGAATAACGTTTGTTTTAATACAGAAAATAAATTTATTAAATGCGTTATAAATTTTGTTTTTATTTCCTTAAAATAATAATGAAGACCTTAGATCTTTACTATTTGTTTATATTCATTAAGATGTTTTATTTGGTGGCGTAGGTATTGCATTATTCTAAGAAAAAAATTTAAATCCTGTCAAATATTTCTTTATTTATTTGAATATCCAGCTCGAAGGACCACATTGGTGCGTTGTTTACAAATAAACAATTCTTAAAACATAAATTAAAAAGGTAAAATACCCATATCTGTAGCAAGGCAAAATAGGGAACTAATCTGAATTTGTTCCTAGATAATTTTTTGTTACATTTATGTATTTATTAGCAAAAGTAATTGAAAGAACTATTCTCTCGTAAATCATCTACGTTATTTTACTTTCTCTAATTTCCTTCTTTAAAATATTGTTAAAATATTTTATATATAATGTTGCACTAAACAACCAATATTGTTAACAAAATAAAATCTTTCCTTTAAGGTTCTTTTTTATTTCTCCATACCCAATAGTCTCGCTTACTCTCTTCCACATCCGCAACTTAATGGCTGTGACGTCACACGACACCCGAGTTCTTATTAGATCGTTATTGCTATTGGTCATAACATCTTTTACCAGGAATAGGTATTTTTTAAGAGGCCATATTATCCTTACCATACTTTACTCGATAGTTTCCCACACCTTTTGTTTTTAGGAAAAACCACTATAAACATGCAATACATACTCAATTTTATTTTTATCTACTTAAATTTGGGACAGTCGTTTAGTATTTCCTTTGAATACGAACACAAAGGTATAAAATAGTTTTGAGCAATAAAATACAGGCTGTCGTCTATAAAACTACTTACATCCTGTATTTATCGCCTTGACATGGCTGACAATACATGAAATTATGGCGCCAACGGATCTACGCAAGGTAATGTTTTTAGGTTATGCTCATTAGCATAATGGTTATGTTATTGCCAAGTTGCAGAGTATAAAGGACTGAACAATAATTATTGTGAGAATTATTAAGTTTATCCATCTTTATCTCTCTACTAATAAATGCTGTATAGTACAATATTTTTTTATTCTTTGAATGACGAGACAAGCTCGCCGTTCGACTGATAGTAAGCGGTACGACCGCCCATAAACAATAGAAATACTATCCAACACCTTGAATTCCCAAGTATTATTTGGTATTCCACAGCGCTCGCCTTCCTGAGATATTAGATGTTAAGTCTCATTATGTCCAGTAGTTACACTGGCTATAATGTCCTTCAAACTAGAACACAACAGTCACTACACACTGGTGCTTGGTGGCAGAAGTAGACATTGCGGTGGTACCTACCCAGGCAGACTCTCACATATAAGAGACCTACATACCAGAGTTTATGTATATATTTGTAATACTTATTCAATATTTTGTCTTCTGTAGTTAATGATAAATACCATCATTGAAAACAAGACTAAACATTGTTTAACTGTGACAGAAATATAGGTTCCTAAGGCTGCAAGATTATTAAAACACAAAAATAAATAACTCGATTACTATATTAACTACACAATTCGATTAATGATGCTTTTCCTTGGGGTCTTCCTTGCCATATTCCTTCTCCCACATAGCTATGAACTCTTTCTTCCTTTCCTCACGGCGTTTGAAGTACTCTGGGTACTGTGCCTTCTCTAATGGATGCCAGTAGTCGAGTACCCAATCAGGAGGTGTTACCACACGCTCGTAGGCGACACCGCCAGGGCTGGTCGCGACTGGAAGATAAAATTTTAGGATAATAAGAAACACATAAAAACTTTTTAGGATTTCATAATCGACTGCAGCCTTCATGGTCACAAGATGGACTGAGGTGTAGGTAGTCCAAAAAGTCCACATACTTTTAAGAATTTGTACTATAACAATTCAATATTTTTTTGAAATCTAGATTCTAAATCAAAAGGAAAATTCTAGATCCTATATTTCTACTAATCAACATTAACATAATTGTTAGGCTTTTTAAATAGTAATAATTGTTAGTTAATTTGTGCCCTATATAGCGATAGACTCGCCTCCTATCACATCATGGGACGGAATACACTTGGCAAAAAGCGGGTGCCTTAGTTGCGTCTATGCATACCCCTTCGGGGATAAATGCGCGATGTGTGTTGTGTGTGTTAGACTTTTCAAATCCAAAAGTATTATCTTCCATACTGCACCTAATGATAAGTGGAGTGCGGTCCAATAGAATGTCGACTAAGGAGAAATAATTACATCTTGAGAGTAGACAAAAATATGCTTGCCTATGAAACCGGATATACACAGGCTGAACCCGGAACATGACACACTTAGGTATGCCACTGTGGCGGATTTTTAAAACCTTGTGTATGGTTGTCGATATCACGGCGGATATATAATTTATCCTACCACCATGGCACCAGAATATTATATTTAAATTAAACAGGAACAAAAGGCTGAATAACTCACAGTATTTAGGAATGGGATGCTGATTCAAGAAGAGCTCTTCCTCTCCGGCCTTGAGGAGCTCCACAGCCTTCCTCATGTCGGGCTCCTTGACGTGTTTGTCGAACCGCTCTCGTAATAGTACTGCTTGATATCGATACACATGACTAGGAAGAAATGATAATTAAATCAGATTGAATTATTTATTTAATAAGCATAGGTGTTATTGAAATTCATGATTATCAATAAGTTCTAAGATGATATATAATAGACATTGGGAAGATTGTAATACAATTTTTTTTTTCACTTATGTGATGATTACTCAATCTACTGTAAAATAGCAAAACACCAATATACTTCATATTTTTTCCATATCATGATTTGCAAATTTTTAATGTGAATATTAGCATATTTTCTGTAAATATATTATTTTTGTATTAGTACCTAAGGATGCTGTGACATCTTGTTAACGGACATTTTAAATAAGACAATGACTTATTACCAATAGGTAATAACTATTGGAGCAAACATTTGGCCCTGATGTCTGCTCTATAACTAACTAAACTGTTAAATGTCTTTAATAATTATATTACAATGCTAATGTACCACAATTGTTTGCCACTACATTAGTGAATTTATGATCTGAACTAACCCTAGTACAGATATATGGTAATAAATAAGGATTACATCAACTCCATTTTAATTACTTTGCAACAAAAAAAATCTATTTTGCTTTTGACAATCTTACAAGTAAAATAAAAATAATTTTCTTCATTTATTTACTTTTTATAATGTTAACGGATATAATATGGAATAAAGCATTTGAATCAATAAAATGTTATGTTACCAAAATGCAGTCAAATTTAACATTACCACCAGCTCGAAATACAGTATACACCAGAGAACAGGCAAGAAACTACTGTTGCTCATTACAAAATCAATACAATGTATACTACATAAAAATGTATATGTTTAGTTTTTGTGTTTAGAGCTGTTCATTTATTTATCTTACAAAATTATATATTTCCAATTCCCATACGAGTATATAGTATCCCATAGTAAGAGTACGATAAAATCATGGAAACATTGTCCTTTATAAAGATTTGTGCTACATTCTATGGCATATAAAATCCTTGATTTGTTATTAGTTATTACTAAGACAATTACCAAGAACGTAATTAAAGTAAACAAAAAGCTTTACTGTGGCAAAAGTACGTATAAATACAAAAAATAAATGAAAAATATAACCTTATTATACAGGAATATGCAGAGACATTTAAAGTTTTAATAACAAAAAGGAATATCTGGAAAAATTAAAAGCATTGGTTATGTTGGGTACAATTACGTAACACAAACAGAGCTGGAACAACTTTGGATATTAATATTTAATAAATTATGATACTAACCGTCTGTCGTAAAACGATTCTAAATTACGTAGAGCCCTTTTGTAAAGGCTGCAAACCCTTTGTGCATGGGTTTTGATGCCGAGAGGGAGATGCGCCATTTTTGTTGTTGTCCCAAATGACAACTGACAAATCACGGAACTGACATTGACATGTTGAGAAGTTATTTTTTTTTAAACATTTGACCAAGGTTACTGTTTCTTGCAAATGAAGTTAAATGTTGAAATTTTATAGACCTTTTTTGTTAATAATAATAAATTAATCAAATTATTACTTTGTTCACAAGACTATGACAAAAATTAAAACATGTTATAATTTTCTAAGTGTCTGATCTTAATCGTTAAACTCTTTGAATGTGTAATGATTAAATATAAATTATTTGGTATCCCATACACTTATGCATTATACTACATACACTTATAATATTACTCACTTGTGTTTACTGTATTTCATAATTTATTTTAGGTCTATTATTGTTTAAAATAGCCTTAAGTTAACAAATCCGGCAATTGATACCACTTAATCCTATAATTTTAACGAGATATAAAATCAACAAAAACATTGCAATTTTTGTTTAACTAGTCTTCAATTGTGCAACAAAATATAGTTTTCGTTAGAAACTCAAACATTGTGAAACACAAATCAATAGCAAATGCATTTCATAACAGTTTTATACTGTTAATTTAGCGAATAGCGAACAGCCTTCAACCGTGATAGTGTCGGAGATTCGTTCACATCTGTTACAAGGCTGTTGGTGCATGCAACGATGTATTTAATTCGGCGATCTGAGCACATTTATACATAAATATTATGTCGCGTTTGAACATCATGATGTTTATTACAAACCTTACAAAAATTATTACTTTTGCTTCATATAAAAAATGTTTTATCATATAACAGCCAGCCTCTGGAACGAAGTATAAAGCACCTATCTGCCACCATATACGTCTTTGCCTACAGTCTACACTTTTGTTGGTAAACATGGGTGTGGTGTTTTTGTAGGTACTTAGGTCTAGGGATCTACAATAACATTTGAGAAGAACGTAAAGAACACGATAAGTGGCATTATTTCCATTTTTTTTTTGTATAGATCATAACATATAGATCATCTCTATAGATCATAACATATCATCATAATATATTCTAACAAAATAAATAAGTTGCCGATTGTGCGATAATTAGCATAAACACTCATTATTAATATTTACATATAAATGCTGAGCATTATTATAATGGCTCGTATTTAAGGATATTGTAATTTAATTCTATTCTGGTAATCAATAAGTTAATTGCTCTGGTGAATAAATTGCCTGATTGCAAGTGAAACGACAATCTAAATATTTACTTGAGAATGTAAGTTTTCGGATTAGATTCCCGAGATAGGCGATATCCCGAAACAATGTGCGTTTTGATACCCATTTTTTATGTCCATACTCGATGTAAGTACCATGGTAAGTACGCGCTTCGGGCTTCCACATTTATGTGTGTAAATTTATCTTCACATTGGTGCAGTCTCTACATTAGATGTTAATTAGGCCTTTTGAATGCCTTTAAAACTCACAATACAATGTTACAATTATGTATCTATATAGGATATTAAGAAATAAGCGGAAATATAATACCATTCCATAACCACACTATGCATCACATTCTGGTAAAAGAGTTTCAAAAAGTGTTTCATGCCATATTTACTTAGCCTTTATTATTTTTTATGAAAGTGCTATGTAGAGTGGGTATAGTTCTTGAAGGATTTTTTTCTGGTTTATAACAGTTTACGTGGCCTATAATTCTATAAATTATGTTATAGTTTGGCATTTTTAGTAGAGTCCATAATTCATAGTACTTTACTACTTATCCATAACATAGAGGCCTACTTAGAATTGATTAACCTAAGTATTCATTATCTATCTATGTAAATAACGTGTTAGTATTCCAAGGGAGGGCTGTGGGTGGTGGTGGTGGTGGTTTAAAATTTCTTTTACTTTAAAAGTAAGTGAAGACAAGATTTCGCAATCCAAGTATACTTAGATACTTTAAAAATAATTAATGCTATCTACACCGTTTACTTGCTTATATGCCTAGTTATCTACGGTAAATTGTAACATCCTAGGAGAAATGATACATTCCATCAAACATTATCCAGTCTGAGTTAAAATGCAATCACAAAAATATGTACCACCGAACATAATCGAGGGCAAAGAAAGTTAGGGAAAACGACGCGACGAGATGACCAATCAGCGGGAACCGGTCGCTGCGCATACCGCGTCACTGACTTTTTGAAAATAGAACACCCGTACATTGTTTACGAAAAAAGTTTGTATAGTTTATAGGCCATAGATAAGATTTAATATTGTTTTGATAGAAAGGTAATGCAGTTCAAGATTTTCAAGGTGTTTCTTGTTTAAGCTTTGCCTGCGTGTATTCGGCAGAGCTCAGTGTTAAGCCGACAGTCGGCACGGTGGTACAGTTGCCGTCGCTCCATATTACATTTCCGTGAAGTTTGTGAAAAAGAGAACAGTTGTGAAGATTGTTATAAAACATTTTTGTTGTCTTTAGTTCCGGTTGGAATTTGTCGACGAAACTTTTTGGTAAATATTTTGTTTTATTTATAAAATTATTGATTTATACACAACTACTAACAAAATTATAATATTACTTTTTAAGTATTTTATTAATGATTAAAATCGTAACGTATTATTATGTGCATAATTTTATTAAATGAATCTAAATGGGAATGTTATTTTATAATTGATTAGCGTGTGCTAAGTAATCTGTAGTCAACCTTAAAAGATAATTATTTAGTGATTGCAAATAATTATTTAACCAGCACAGTTTAGTATTCAACGCAAGATAATGTATACTTAGATACAATAAAAGTCGGAGAAATTAAAGATCTATTAGTAAGTGTGTAACTAATGGAGAAAATTATGAAAGAAACAGTCTTCGAATACTTTGAATTAGGAAACTGAGAAATCTTATTATTAAACAATTCAAGCATCCCTGCCACCGCAGTATAAAATATAAAATAAGTAAAGCTTATTTTAATAAATTATACTTATGCGACAAATAAATAAAAAAATTAACCCAAAGCTACATACATTGGTACTAACTCTAAGAGCGACATTATTCATTTGTACAGAAATCTATAAATAGGTACTAAAAATCCTCGGTAAGATCACATAAGCCTGGAAGTACCTTCCTATATCGGCAATCAAATCGATACAAACCTTCTTTATTTTGGCCTAAGGCAGCATCTTTGAATAACATTTCTGTTAAAAAAAAATAACAACAAATAACAGATGGCCACCTAAAATAATATTTTCGAGATGCATAACTTCATACCCATCGTATCTCGTACCGCGGCCAAGTCCGGCATCTTTATTTAGCATTATTTATTACCACAGATTCAGTAAACATTGGTAAAAAGTTCCCTTCAGAGGCGACGTGTGTTTATATTGTCTATTGTCTGTTGCGTGCACTTATTTGTAAGATTACGCATGCGTACGTGCGGGATATCGAATGACGTCATGGCAGTTTTAATAAAGTTGGAGACGTGGCAAAAATAATTAATGTTCCTTCGGCTTTTTACTTTAAACTTTAGAATATATTTTTTAAATAACGTACGTGATTTTAAGTCTGAAAAAAACGGCGAATGTAGTTTCAGCTTCGTATAGATTTTATTATATCTTTCACTTATTCTCATCATTGGAATTGATTCAACACAGTGGTTAGACTTTGTTTCAGGGTTTAGTAACTGCCAAGACGGACCTTAACTTTTTTGGGAAAATGCTCTACTTTTTATGCAATTTTGAGACACCAGTAAACCCAAATGAATGCGTTTAGCTAACATAACAGCCTCAGTTCCGAGCAATTCGTGTTTTACCGACACAATTATTTGTCAGAGCGGGATTCGAACCCAGAACATCCCGATCCCTAGCCAATATACACTGACACTACAATATAGAGGAGAGTACAATAACATTGTTATCATTTTTATTTCACGTGCACAACAAAGACAAATGAATGAAAAGCAAAATGTTTTTGTTCATTTTTCAAATTAAACTTTACAAATTACAACATATGTAGTTCTGCCTATCTCCACGTTTCGCATTAATCACCATTTCCTTAACAATAAGTATATAATATGTATGCATTTTTTCAAATATGCACCAGTTCATTCTGGGTCACTTCTATCCAACCTCTAATATACGCCCCCTAAAATTATCTTTTCTTTAAAGTATCACAGTTAGGTAGTGAAAGTAACAAAACACTAAAAGCTTTGCACAAAAAAGGCAAGCGACTCCAATATAATGCAAAAAATAACATAAATTGATTGCTTAGATCTAGATCTTGTTTCTAAGTTTTAGTTGATACAGACATTATGAGGATTATTAACGGGCTCGAGAAAGTGACCTCAGTGCACTTGGTAAGTGGAGTAGGGTCCTGTTAGAGTGTCGACTGATGAGAGAAAATTACCCCTTGCTAGTTGATAAAATTATGCCGGCCAGTTTGTAACTAGATACACACTATTTTTCGTTAAATACTTTAAACTTTTTACGGTATTTGTGAATATTATTAGCTATGATATGATTTGATGCGATCACAAATTATTTTCCTTCCTAATACAACAAAGTGATTAACAACAAGGACTTCGTAATATTGAATTCTTTGTAACGTACCTTTATAAAATATATCCATGTTAGAAAGCACATAATGGTCCAATTTATAAGTTGAATATATTTATTAATCTTCGGAAACTTAAAAAAAATATGTTTTGTTAGTAATCACAAATGATATTATGCAAATCAGTATTTTGTTTCGTCGACTCTACATTTTATTACAAAATAGTGATTGGTTAATACCATAGTTATTTAACCGCAGTTAAAACTTATGATGTTCAGTAAAGTAAAACATTAAAGCAGTCAAAAATATTTTTCTATTAAAGCCCTCCATCGGTGAAACGACCTTGATCATTTCTTCCATTATTCATACATTTATAACGCACGAGTTACAGCGGGAATATGCAGATTTATGAATCATTAAAAAAATATGACGTTTAAAATATATTTAAACGTCATATTTTAAATATATTTTTAAAATATATTACTACCAAAATATTCCTCATTAAATTTTATATTTAATAGTGTTAGTTGCAATTTTAAACTATGCGTACTTTACGAGGAGATGCACTGAATCAACAAATCAATTTTCATTAAAAAATTAACGACATTATTTCACCAACTTTACATTTTAATTATAAAAGAAATAAAATAATATCTATAAATAATAATGAAACAATCGAAGTAAAGATAACGTATTGTAGAACTACGACGTTTTATTTTTTCTCTATGTATTTAAATTTCGAATAGATAGCTTCTAAAAATATATTTAGCGCACCGTTTTGCTGGGGGTAAAGAGAACATATTGTAGAAATATGACATTCATCTTTTATTCTATATCTTATTTCAAACTAGCTTCCGCTCGCAGCTTCGCCCGCGTGGCTTTCGGACTTCAAAAATGGAGCCGGTCGCGAACGTCCGAGAATGTTCGTTTTACGAAGCTACTCGCTAGGTGATTCGCTAGCCTCTAGGTACCAAGCAAGCCACCTGCCTGTGCGTTCGCGACCTTATATATATACAAAAATAATCCTTATAGCATGATTCAGTATTCACGCATGATGGCCAATTATTAGCGTATTTCACGTATAACTTTGCTGTTTCTATACCAATTTCTATGATTCTTTTTTATGGAATATTTAATAATGTTAACTTTTTTAATTAGGGATGACTGAGAGTGTTATAAACGTAAGAATAGACAAATATAATGAGAAAGCCTCGAACTGCTAAGCTATCGGGAGTTACACGTGTTATTGTGAGTCAACCATAAAAGATAGACATATGCTGTCGTGGGATATTTTTACATAATTTTAAGGAGAACATTTCCGTCATACATGATTTCTGTGTAGCTTTAACCATTAAGGTTGCACACGCGACGGAAGCTTAAAAATGCAGTAACTTCTCCCGTTTTCCCAACATTTTCCTTCACTGCTCTGCTCCTATTAATTGTAGCGTGATGAAAAGTATACTATAACCAGCACAGGAGTATGACAAATAATTGTACCAAGTTTCGTTAAAATCCGTCGAGTAGTTTTTGTTTCTATAACGGTTATACAGACAGACAGACAGACAGACAGACAGACAGACAGACAGACAGACAGACAGACAGACAGACAAAAATTTTACTAATTGCATTTTTGGCATCAGTATCGATCCCTAATCACCCCCTGATAGTTATTTTGGAAATATATTTCATGTACAGAATTGACCTCTCTACAGATTTATTATAAGTATAGATATACTAACCCCCTTATTCATAGACGTTTTTTTATCTAAGGACGGAGTAAAACTGTGATAACAAGTTTGTGTAACAGAGCAGTATCTCAATATTAGCCAATCACAACGGCCCTATGGCCACTGCGAAGGCTGCCATGCACTGAGAAACAGACTTGTGATCACAGATTTACTCCGTCCATACATAAAAAACGCTATGAATAAGAAGGTTAGTTTGTAAAAATCATTTAGCGCACCGTTTTGGCGAAGATAGCGTCTTAACAATAGACGTCAATTTACAATGACGACAATAAAAGGTTATTACTTTCTTTGGTAGAAACTAGGTCGCAAACATTCTTTATAGCCCATTGTGAAAAAGTGAAATTATTTATCTTTCACTTAGTAATGAGTTTAAAATTGCACTTTTATTGTGGGCCGCTTGCGAATTTATTGTCGGTGATACAATTTGATGCCCTCAAAATATATTTAAAAGTTTTTATGGCTGTTGTTATCAGCATCTAGTTGTTAATTTATTCAAAGTAACTCATAAAATTTATTTATTTTACGCGTGGAATGTTTGGAAATTTAGTCTATGATAGAGTAAGGTATTCTTGGCGGATATTTATCATTACTTTTATAGGGTTTATATTCTTGAAATTTTAGAACCCATACATGAAATAAATAATATTTTGAAATTAATGTTAATTGAGTTATATTAAATATTAATGGAGCGAAATAGACATAACATACTGCAAAACTCCTTAAATAAAGATAATAATTCTTATATATCGTGTAACAAGGTAAGGTGCGTTCGGGTAAGATCGGATACAGGGTAAGATCGTATAACGAAAAAATACCTCGAATCTATGCTTATTTTTTAGTTTAAGCTATGTAGGCGGCTACGCTGTCTCTTTTTGCCCCACCCTATATACCACAGTTGATACTAAAACCAAGAACGGGTGCGCTATGTGCATTCGTGCGCTCTTCTTAAGATTTTTGACAATTCTGTTTGATTTTGTGTACCTTATCATACTAGCATTAGAAGCGTTATTAGAACGGAGTCCGAACTTATCCCGCGAAGGTCCTATCTTTTCTAAGGGTTTCAAATGTCTATACTGATATTATCATCTATTTTTAGGCTTACACAGAGAGAATTGGAAGATGATTAAATTATAACATAAAGTAGCATTAATAATAACCAGTTTCATGTATAAAATGTTGATATCGCTTAAATATTTTATGAGAAAAAAAATATTTTCGAGACTCGTCGCAACACACCGAAAAACCGTCCGAAATTAGCCGAATGCACTCTATCCTCACCATTTTTTAAATATTGTAGACCCTTTGAAAAGATTGGTTTATCGGAATGTTCTCGTATTTTTAATTTCATTTTGAGTTAGATGAAATCGAACACTGTTAGATAGGCGTTTTTAAAAATATAAAAGATTTTGATGTATATGACGATAAAAGAACCGATATATATTTAAATAGAGTATAGTAAAGTCTGGCAGATATTTAAATATTAATGATATAAAATACTTGCTGTCGAAAATTTATTGGCTGATATTAATTATTACGATTTATCCACGGTTTTATTATAGAAACATTCTAAAGCGCGTCTGAATAGAGATTTTAGAAATGTAATACGCATCCACGATAGTCTCAAGTAATATGCGTTACCTGCCTGACTGAATCGACCTCATGTTGCTTTTGTATTTTTTTTAAATTGTTTATACTCAGCCATTCTTCGCGCATATCGCTCGTCTGTGTTAATTGATTTGCAACACCCATCGATAATATCGAAGAACCTTGAATACGATGTCAGCCTTATAGGTAGAGATTTAGAAAGAGTGAGGGTGTATGCCGTATGGTACTCAAGAAATCTAATGCACAACGCGACTGGAACAGCAAGCTACTACAGCAGAAACCGATTATAGTGACTTCGGTTATAGCGCCGCATCGTTTATAACGACTAGATGATAATGTCCCTGCAAATAAATGTATTAAAAAGAATATCGTAATAACGATGAAGTATCTGATATAACGTCTATGATTCATGGTTCCTTTAATGTCGCTATAACCGAAATTTACTGTACTTTATATTGGTGTTCTATGAGATATGACTGATATACCCAACCCAGTCATTCTGAACACTATTATTGTCTCTACAATGTGACTATAAAAATTATACAACATATTACATTACCAAACAAAATTCTTGTTTCATCATACTTACGAAAACAATTCGAAGATTGTTTAGTTTCAATAGATCCGTGATCAAAACCGCGGGAAAAAACTAGTTTGGCATGACATTGTGCCGTGTTGACACAACACATCAGCGCTATTATGTTAATGATTGGGTAAGTCGCGTGTTAAGTCGTCAGCCGTTGCGCTGTTGTCAACGAATTAGGCAAGTGAGTCAATGTCATACAGCCTGATTTATGTGATTTCCATACTGTCTGATGGACAAGACTTTATTATTGCATATCCAAGCTTGATGTTTGGAATAGGTTTTGAAAAAGGAACCCGGATTAATTGGGCCTCTGAATATTTATAATTCATCTTACCTCCAGCAACTAGAAAGTATGTAGTGTTGCGACAATATAGCGGGATCGGCGTCGGTTACTCGACTCTTATATAACCTACTAGTTCAAAGTAATGGTTATTTCGCAAACCGTTCCCTCTTAGTGTGTTATGGAAACCAATGTAAACGCCACCACGTTTTCCGTTACACAAGATTATCAGAAACTTTGCCGAAGTATCGTCTTTTTAACCATTTCCTCTACATATTAAAACTATGGCCGCAGCTTCGCTCGCCTAAAAATGTTTTCCGGGATAAAAGTCTCGCTTTGTATTTTTCCAGTATAAGTAGGCTACATCACTCAGGAGCAATGAATTCCTATTAATTAATCATACTAGAAAAAAAAAATAGGTTCGGTAGCTCTTGTGATTAGTTTAAATAAACTTCGAGCTTTATATTATTATTATATAGATGTGAAGAAAAAAATATATCCCTGTTTAAACATATTGCGCGCACGGATGAGTGTGAGATTTTGCATAATTGAAGTTCATGTATACCGATAAAAAGAATTAAACAAAACTTAATTCCGAAAAAGAATTTCATGAAGTAGAACAATTGTCACAGAGTAGAAAAATTTCGCCATTATTTTAAAATTGGAACGTCCACTAAGCCACGTTCATGCAAATCACATGTAAATCTATATTGTCTATGCCTATCCGTGTTTCAATGCCATTACCACACACAAACAGTGTTGCATGTTTGAACCACCCCTGTATAAATCCAGCGCGTTCATTACATCGTTATTTACTGCTCTCTGCAAGTCCCGTTGCAGGCACAGTTACCGCTGACTCAGGCTGTTCCCATTATGCTCTGTTGACTGTAATGGTCAAACTTTCACTGCATGTCGTGACGTTTTTTTAGATCTTGACGCGTTTTTCTTGATAATTTTGTCCTTTTATGGCTTAAGTCTGGTTTGAGGGTTAAACTTGACGTAAGTGCTTGATGACTGGAATTAATTGTCTCTGGTATTACGCAAAGAATGATACTATTTTTATTTTTTTTCCTTTATGGCTTCGCTGTTTAGTTGCATTTAGCCAATGTCGAGTTAGAATTATATTTTTTAAATTAATTAGCTTCCGCAGTATTGTTGGCTTTCATGTTCTTACTTTGAGGATGAAAGTGCACTATTTTTTTTGGAATATTTTATATTTTCTCAAGTAATAAGAGTTGGCCTACTCACTCGAGTCATTGTGGGATTGAGAGGCAGGATAAAATTATGAATAAGCGCATCTGATAATGGGGGCAGTAGCCCCCCTAGTTTTTATTTTAATAAAAGACCATAAAAATAACGATGTAGAGGTGAATTGAAACGTAATTGTTTATCAAAACACGAAAAAATATCCATTACAGTGACCCACGTGACCATTTTGTTTTTTTTTTCACACACATTGCAATAAGAGGCTGCGGCACATACATCGATAACTTAGTGTTTCAGTAATTAAATTAGTTTTACTGTCATGCAGTACTAATTGTTGGACTTATAGTAAAGTATTACAATATTTAAAAGAATTTATAATATCATAGTACTGTACTAATTTTCAATTTATATAGGTAGATATTGTCGCGTATTTTTAGGGAAAGGAAGACGAGGAGAGATTGAGAAACTAGTATATATCTCGACATGTTATATATGAGTAATATGATGTTCATACGTGAATATTGTAAAAGAGTTAAAAGGACAACTAGTTGGCTTTGATGTTAAATCCAAATTCAAAATTCACCTATATTGATTTCCATACATAACTAGTATAAACAATAATTACAAGATAAAACTGTTATATTTCCAATTCTAAATATCAATAATACTAGCCAGAAACTAGTGTTCATCATAAAAATGATTACTAGGTATAAACACAACACCAATCTATTTTCAGATTTAATATTTCATCATCAAGATGCTTCAAATTAGTTCGCAATGTTTTGCTACCAGGAAAACATAAAGCCGCGATAGTAATGCTCGTAAATCTGACCAGTGTTCCTGGTTTGTTAATACGAGCATTGTGTATTGTAGCAGGCTGTATACGGATGCTAATGATGGGTCGACACCATGTATATTAATGTATTATTTTGTATGATCTATTAATGATAATTAGGAAGAGGTAGTAGCTATTATGAATCAGAGGTAATGTTTTTTTTGCCATTAGGAACACGCTACGACGGCAATAGGTGAATTTGTATTTTATACACATTTTTAATTTCAAGTCTTAATTTTTAAATTAATTACACAAATAATGTCTTTTTAAATTAATTACATAACTCTATGTCATATCTTTAATTGTTTTCCACTTTTCTACTTTAAATTAGGTAGTATTTGTTGTTATAAATTAATTGTTTATTGGTTTTAACTCTACAATTTCATGTGAAAGTATCATTACTCAAAATAGTTGTCACATAAACTTATTCTGTGGAGTTTTATTTTGAAACCTTGATTTATCCACTAAGTATGTCCTTCTTATATTCGAGTATAATTGAGGTATAAAAAATAAAAGTGAACTATACCTATAACAAAACATTAACTTTTCGAATTCCTTGTCAAATAATTGTCCCACAGTTTTATATCACCCCACTGCACCTGATGGTAAGTGGAGTGGGGTCCAATAGAATGTCGATTGTTGAGAAATGATTATCCCTCGATAGTTGACGCAATTATGCCGGCCTGTTGGCACCGGATATACACAGGCTGTTTCTGGAACGCGGCACACTTACGTGATCCACTATGGCAGGTTTTAACACCTTGTGTACGGAGGTCGCTATCCTGGCGGATATAAAATATATCCTACCACTAGCAAGGGATTATATTTGAGTCAACGGTTTATTGGCCAACCGTAGTAAAATCAACTTTTTATCACGGTCTGTTTCACGGAAAGATTAACGAACAGACAAATTTCGCAATCATTTTAGCTTTAACTAGATTTTCTAAATACAGCTGTAAAATTTACAGATTTAGAATTAGGGTCAATGAACAAAAATATTAGTTTCTTTTACGCGGACTTAGAATAATAAAATTAAAGAGTTTGTTGCTTAAAAACTATTTCGATTTCTTACTGAAAATTATATTATTTGACGAGAGAATCAAAATTTTGCGCTGAAATCTATTAAAGTGAGATACTTAAAATATCGATTATAATTGTATTGCAACTAACTAGACTAATTCTTCGCTAATCAATGATCCTCGTTATTATATTACAAATCTTTGAACTGAAATGGTAAGCTATTATCAAAATACCTGAGTTTTTTTTATAATATAAAAGTTTTTCCCAAGTTTAAATATATTATTTATAGATTTTTCCAAAGGTCAAAGACAATATTTAAAATCTACAAAGGTTCAACATCGAGTGTGCCTTTCGTTTTTAATTTATGACTAACAATGCTAAATTAGTAAAATACTTAATCCAAATAGTATTCAAAACTGTACTTCAGCAAGTTTAAATGTGTTTTCAAGAGAAAAGCAAGCTCGATAGAAATTCTAACCGTAATAATATAGAGTAAGATATCACCATTCTTGAAGATATAGAACAATAACTAAAGTCAGTTGAGGACTTGTTTATTCGTTTCCTCCATCACCGTGCCGGGTCTACTTACAAGACCACCCTGTTTTGCGGAATACTAGGTATTACTTGTAGCTTTACCCGCGTAAAAGTCTAATTACCAAGAAAAAAAATAACGTTTATTACGGCGTTAATTGTTAGAAAAATTAAATGAACGTTCAAGTTTCGGAAACATGCGAACAAGTAAAGAAAATCCAAAGAGATTGACGATACTACGAAAAAGAAAACACCTTTATTTGAAATTAAAGTGCGACATTTTACATATTTTAATACTTTATCTCTGTCTTAGATAAAGACATTAAATAGTATTAGTTATTTATAAGATATGTATTTTTAATATGACAATATGTCATAAGAAAGCAGCTCTATCATAGAGCCAAATGGTTATATAATACCTTTTTGAATATGGAACAAAAGAACATTTCAAAATGAACGCGCCTGTTTATTTTTATTTTCTTAAGTAACGTAGTGCGGTCACAATCGACCGAAAAGGTCATATTGGTCAATACCATTTAAATTGGGTATTTTGTAAGCCTGTGACAAATATTATAGCTTATTGCTTAGTTTGACTCATATTTTTAAATTTGTGTCTCAATCATGTTTTGTTGTATATTTAAGAAATTAAGACCATAATTAATTTACGATGATTATAATATTCGAATGATATATGTATATTATATTGATTAAGTTTTGTTCGCAATCTCGTCAGCATTAAAGTGCATTTTTAAGATAAAAAGTTGCGTATAACATAGTTACAGAGATCTAGATAACTTTAGTATTTAAACCAATGAATATAAAACAGCTTTATAATTATAATAAACCATAATTTGCACGCGACTTCGCCTGCGTTAGCCAGTTCCTTTACAGATGCCATCACTAGGCTTTCGATAATTTGCATCTCATATCTTAAAATGACATTTAACATAAACCACAACTCATTTAACTAAACAGATAATAATAACAATAAAACAGACACTTTCTATCATAACAATGCATAAATTGGAATAATTTACTCCATATCTGTTGCATGAATTATTTTTAATATTATAATTAGAAGTTTTACAAGTGGTTGGACTATTTTACAAATGTGTTATGTTCTTTTCATTTGGACTATAAATAACATTTATGTGTTTAAAAATAATTTATGTTAGAATATTTAACAAATATCTTATGTTCTTTTGAAATGTGGTAATAAAATGTTATATGTTTAAAAGCAATTTGTTATACCATTTATCATTTGTCGTCTTTTGTTGCGCTTATATCATCTGTATGTAATTTTCTTGTTCATGTCGTCATCTTTACTTAGTATTTAGTATGAATATACTGTATGTCCCGTACTACCTAATTCCTAATGTCAATATTAGGTACAAAGCTTCTATCTTTGGGTGAGGTTAGGTTAATGTATAGTTCTAAGATATTATGCTAACAGCTATATATATATAGATACTACGTACTAGATTTGGTGTTCCGAACATTCACTGTGTTCAACTGAATTGAATTGCAATCCATACAACTGCCTTCGTATGGTGTCAATATTGACAGGTTTTAGTTTTGTACGGAATGGCGCTCATAATATAAGAACTCGAGTCTAAGTGTAAAACTGGATGTGAATAAAACATATTAGTCAAATAAGTAAAATTATTTGTTGTTCAAGTAAATAAATAAATAGGTTATAAAACATATTAGTCAAATAACTGAAATTATTTGTTGTTCAAGTGAATAAATAGGTTATAACGGTGACGTTTTCGTTGCCATTTTAGTACAGATTTTGAATAAATAGATTATAGACGTTCGTGTCTATAGAATATACGTCAATGGCCACTAAATAGTTGCGAAGGATCCATATAACTCGATGCCTGCCGGCTTCCTTGTATGTAGAATCTAATTATCATTGGAGACTACGACTCGGCAAACGGACTAGAACGCCCTCCAGCTAGGTGGAGTGAGTGAAGGTCGCTGGCAAGAACTGGATGGGACAGGCCGAAGACAGGGTGAAATGGCGCATATTGAAGGAGGCCTATGTCCAGCAGTGGACAAAGAGGACCACATGAATTTAGATTTGAGGGTTCCTTTTTCCCTCTCCCATCTGTTACAAGAAACTGAATGCAGATCTCGTTGTCCTGCGCAATATGATCTTAATTAATGTGTCTCACGTCAATGTCAGATAATTTGACCTATGTTAATTTCCTGTCTTATGTAATTGTGATACGTGTGAATATTAATTGTCTGATGTCAATTCTAATAAAATGCTTAGTAGTACTGTGAGTTCTATGGTGTCTAATCAACGATGAAGGGATGGTATGTTATTTCTAAGGTAATAACTTTACAGGTTCATTTTACCAATTCTATATTGTTTCTTTTAGCTTAGGATGGCAAACGAGCTTTTTTGTTTGTATGAGAGTTTGTTTTTTGGAACATGCTCAACTCAGGAATTGCTAAACCTATTTTTTTATTAATAGGAAGCTACGTTTATCCTTAATGCTATAGGCTACTTTTTATGCCGGGGAAATATTTATTCCGAAAAACTTTAGTCTGTTATAATATGAAGAAGATCATATTATATGATGATTGACTAGCTGGTTAATATATGTTTTAAAAGACATATAATTTGAAATCTCTAGGCTTTGATAACAACAAATAAAGTCAGAAACTTTGTGAGAAAACTTTTAAAATTATTATAATATATTTGTATATTCATCGTTTTGTGGAAGTTAATTTACCTTTTCTTCTATGTTTTTGTGATATCCAACTTAATTTTTATTTATCCTGAGAGCTAACATGGCCTCCTTACTCCCAAGTACCCGTCATATGGGTAAGAAGGAAAAGTAAAGTCACACAGGTGAGTGGTTTCTCAAGGAAAACATCTTTTCCCTTCGTTATTGGAATAAAAACAAACAAGTATAACTTTCGAATGTACCAAACATTCGAAAGTTATACTTGTTTGTTTTAGTTATATTTTAAGCTATATAATATACCTACATCTTCTATTTGTTTCCGTGTCTGTTCTTACCTTGGAAGGGTAGACAAAAATACGAAAAGAAGTATCACGATTCAGAAAATGTGTTTTATTAAACTTTCTTTAACATCAAATCTAAAACTTAACTTCAAATCTAGAGAGATAATAATATAAAAGGAACATAAGCAATAGATGTCTAGGTCTTGGTAATGAAGCGGAGTCAAATGTAAAATAAAAGATTTGACTTAAAAGGCTATTTCTGTGCTTAGCAATAGCTTAAAGCATAACTGATTATATAATCGCCTTGGGAATTTCCCAAAATTAATAAATTACTTTAGTTACCTGACTTCTTCCTTTTTTCTTTTGTCCTTTGCAAGGCGAAGTATTTCTGCAGAGCTCGCAATTTCGATCCACTCGCGGATATTCCGTAACCACAATTTTTTCCTTCGACCGGTTTTCCTTTTGCCCGCTACTTTTCCTATCATGAGTCCTGTTCTAACCTGACCTTCACAGTCGCTAAGGGTCTGTTTTATTCGTGGTCAAGGGATAGTCATAATGACGCATTGGGCGGAGTAAACGGAGTCCTTACGAGTAGTCGAGGAATAGTTTGTGATTGAAAATTTGTATTTCATATTAATTATTTCAATAATGGTCGAAATCCGGTAACTTTACATGTTATATTGAACTGAGAATCGAACCTAGAAAGTCACGATTCACTTCCCACTCACGCTTCCACTAAACTAGTGAGGTGATTATGTGGATATGAATTTATAACATCGCCGTTTGCGTGTACAAGATAATTACTTATGCAAGGTATACTACAAATAGAAATAACTTATATACAATTATGTCCATTGACTTATTAAAATAACCTTAATGGGTTTTAGTAGATTATATTTTTTGATTACATTGATACCAAATTGTGATTAATAAAAATGCGTCTTCAATAATAATAGCTATGCAGTCGAAATAATTAAATATTGTTTACATTTTAATACACTGTATATAGTTTAATCTTATCTTTTCTATATAAAAATGAATACCTATTTTCCTTGGTCACGCCATCACGCGTGAATGGCTGGACCGATTTCACATTTTTTTTTTTTGGTTTATTATTGTCAGGAGAAAATTCTTATGAAAGTAAAATCAAAAAATTGCGCGGAATATTAGAAAATTTAAGAAAATTAACGACAATACTAATTTTTCATATTTTTTTTAACTGTCAGTGGTTTGAAATAACTGTCAACGATCGACAGAATGCGCGCGTGCATACATAGTTAAGACGGGACAACGTCTGTCGAGTCAGCTAGTTTCTAAATAAAATCGAATTACCCAGTTATACATTTATTATGTAATCCCTGTTTAAATTTGATCGATCATAAAAGTGGCTTCACGATGTACATAACTTTATGCTAAATAGTATTCGATGATGATAATATTTTACGTGTAACTTTTGCCTGCTTGCTGAGATTGTTTGCAACGCAAATATGTATGCTAATGAGGTATATTTTGAAGAATATTTGAAGTCCGTGAACTACGAATTATCTTAGATATTGATGTAATATAGCAGTGTTAGATAAATTTTCATTCATGAAATGAGATAAAATGGAAAGAATTTGGAGAATAAGTAATTAGTTTAATTGAAATACACAATATTTATAATATAACTAACTAACCCGACAGACGTTGTCCCGTCTTGACTATGAATTTGCAGCGCGCATTCCGTCAATCGCTGACAGTTATTTCAAACAATTGACAGTTATATAAAATTAATATTTTCGTTAAGTTTTCTTAAATTTTCCGCGCAATGTTTTGAATTTTTTCTTTCATAAGAACCTTCTCCTGACAATAATAAACACAACAAAATAAAAAATAGTGAAATCGGTCCAGCCGTTCACGCGTGATTGCGTGACCAAGGAAAATAGGGATTCATTTTTAGATATATAGATTTCCCAAAAGTTATAACTTATAACCTGGTTAATTATCATCTTCCTACCTAAAACAAGAGGGCATTACCAACATAACTAAGGATATACGTCCTATACATACAATTAATTCAGATCCAAACCCTATTCCCTTCCTTATTGTTATGCGTACAAGTATACTATAGAGTTGTAGGGACGTGTCGCAATATTTCGGGAGTAACGGTGCGGGTGCGTCGACCGCCAGTCGTCTCTCGACGTTGTGCCAGTGCCGGTGAGAGGTGCAGTTACCTTATCATGGTTCTGAGGTATACACATCTATATTAAAATTGTTTTTTGTTTTGTGCTAATTTATTGAATCTATAATTAGTAGAATTTGGTAGAAACGTTATTTCCGAGTTCTCTTTTTATTTTACGCGTATGGAAACGCGATCAGAAGCTAGCTAGATTATGTTTACGTTCGGTTACAGATAATTGGATGGATTTTATCCATTAGTTTTGCTTCTATGTATTGTTTGTGTATAGTTTTAATAATTTTAATAATGTTTTCGGTTGTAATTTAGGAATAAATGGATTTCAGCATTCGTTCAAATATGTTAAATAATCTTTTAAAACTTTTTATAACGTTCGTTGATATAATTTTATTTAAATTAACTTCCCGAATACATAGGACTTAGGAAGACAATATGAGGCATTCTATTATGGGCCTCAAATCACATAAAGGAGAATTAATAAACAATATAGTTTATATTTTAGATAATTACCGCCACGCGTATCTTTTATTTTTATTAATTTTATGTCGTAAATGCAGTAGGCAGCCCAAATTTGTATTACTTTTATTACAACAAATTTATCGATGCCTCATTAGTTTCCAGTTTAGAAAAAAGATTTATTATCTTTAAAGTGTCTCTAAATTCCACAATAAATCCAAAGTAAACCATAACTACCCATTGACCGGGCTCGTAAAACCATATTCTAATATAAAAACAAACGTTACCTTCTCTGAATTAAAGTTTAAACTCGATTAAACTCAGCACTATGACGTTAAAAAGAAGCTAAGGCAAGCGCATACGCACGTGGACTAGAAATGGATTTATTGATAGCACCGCGGTAGATAGCGGCCAATGGAATACAAAACAGTTGTAAACCGTACTTAAAAGAGACATGAAACAACAAAATTATGGACGGCTATGGGGTCCTTTACCTCAGTTTGTTTTATTGAACCCGATTGTCTTTTGTTAGTCAAGTGTGGACAGCTTTTATTGTTTTTTTATTGTTACAATTTTGGTGTTGTTTGTGATCGAAGCGCTATTAAATCCGTAATTAGATGTATTTGTGTGCGGCGGTAGTCCAGCTGGGCAAGTACTCTTTGGTCACTCGGTATTCTAAGATCAGATATAGAGCTTTTGACCTTAGTAATTATGACGACTCTGACAAAGGGTGAAGAAAAAATAAACGAAAATATAGAGGAGAGTGCTAATAATACACTCTTCTTCTTCTTCTACTTTCTTCTAAGTCTTTGCATAACAGTTCCTATATGAAATATGCTAGTTCCACTTATTTATAGTCAATATTCCCCAAGCACTTGATCGTGTAGACGGTAACATTGCAATTACTACCTCCCAGAGGTCAGTAAGACTGGTTGACACTTTAGAACCTAAGGCTTAATATCTTGTTCTAAGGCTTATTCTAATGGTAAATAACGACACGTGGTACTTATTCACCTAAAGGGGAAAGTGGGCCAGTGAAAGTTTGGCAAGCTTGACCGTTTGAAGGTCACAGATGTCTCGCTCGATTTGAATAGAAATTAGTAACGCTTGCGAATTTTGACTTTCGATTTTAGATCAAATTGGATCATCTTGGATGTTATTAGTGGCGAAAGGTGAACTTTTCCAAAAGGGAACCCAGGTATAGGTATTAGTATGCATAAATAGGATCTGCAAATCGTTCTAATGATAATTAGTTTCCTCATAAATTCTATATAAAGGGAAGCCTATAGGAATCGGGTTAGACCTTCGCCACTGGATGATAGTGTAAAATAGGCAATTAATATTTCCAACTCCTTCCTATCTTTCTATTTATTTGACTTGACTGAGGCCCGGTGTAGAGTGGGGAAGGAGATTAGAGAAGGAAGAGTGGCGGAATGATGGATACTTCCTAGGATAAACGGAAGGGAAATGTTCGAGGGTTTTTTTAGGCCTCAGTGTGAGTTTGTAACTTAGGAGTATAATAATGGAGAGATATCAAAAAGAGGATGAGTCAAAGGTAATGATTAAATATTACAAAAATCATTAAAACAGATAAAGTGATGATTTTTACTACGATGGTATGTTTAAAACATCTTGGTCAGATACCTAGATCAAATACCGTATGACGGAAAATTTGTTTAAATAAAAACGAGTTCATTAATAGTTTACAATCAATATTTAACATATTTACGTCATTTGGTACGGAGTTAGGCACTTTACATAATAGTGTTTACTTCTTAAATCAACCGAAGAAGCTTCGTATCAGTATTGAGACCATAAATAACTAAGACAAGAAGTTTACGTACAGAAAGTAAATCAAATGTCTATTTAGGATAAAGAGAAACAGTTACACACATTCTATTTCATCCAAACAGAAAGAAACAATTTATTTTTGAATGGTTTACTTTTGATCTGAAATAGATCGTAGTTAATAAGAAATAGAATATAGTTTTAGTTGTGGTTGTATGCTTATCCTATAAGTAAATTTGGTAAGGGATGAGGGATATATGCCTAATGTGTTGCGAATTTAGCCTGTTATTAAGTTCTTGGGAACTTAGTAATTAAATTTGGAATAGGGTATACTACTTTTACAAATAAATTAAGAATAGGTAAAGCTTTAGGGAATTTGACTATATTCTTCGCCCTTATCACTATATATACTTATATCATTAGCTGTTGAATTTTATTTTTTTTTCTTCATGCTAAAACACTGCATTTGAGTGATATAAATGTATAAAAGCCGAAACAGACCATCGCGTACCATATGTGTTGCTAGGATCTATTTTTTTAATACGATATTAACTTATTTATGGAAGCATTGCTCAATCTTTTTAACCAACTTCAAAAAAAAGGAGGAGGTTATTAATACGACTTGTACTTTTGCACTGAAAAACATTATGTTTTATTTTTATTAAAAATCATCATCGGTTGCAGGTTGAGTGTAGCTGCTCTAGAGTTTAGACCAGGGATGGTGAACCTTTATTGGATAAAATATTATCCTCTATGGAAAAAGTGTGCTTGTAACATGTCATCCAGCCGGCCTTAGCTATTCGAGCGCGGCTTTTCTGACGACCTTTTTTTTAGGTCATACATTCTCAATTATTATTGCCCGATGAAAACAGAACAGAGTAGACGAAAAAAATTAGTACTTAATTTTGTTTTTATATACAAGTATAATAAATAAGTAGTTTTTTTATTGTGCTACTTATTATGGAAATCTGTCAAATTCACTATTTAAGTTTGTCATGTGATCTATTCGTATTATAATAATATAGAAATTAAAATAACAAGAAATATAAAATTCATTTTAATATCTGATAATATATTTATTTTTACTTAAGAGGTGTTTCCATTGCGTAGACATTCCAAGGCATGGCCTTGACTCGTCATAACATTTAAAAAATAAAACGGATTTAAGAAAGACCTCGCCTCTTTTGAATTTCCTTGTGGTACCTATTATATTGCATTGCTTACCTATAGATAGGTGAACAGGAAATTACGTAGATACCTTTAAAGCGGAGAAATGCTTTTAATATCGATAAGTATGTAAATGTTTCAGGAAATTATTAAATTGACAGTCTAGAAAATTTTCGATTTGAATGCAAAGTTAATTTAATATATAGGACTCTTAAAAATATAATTTTGTCGGCATATTTTCCATTAATAAAAATAATATTTTAGCGGCTTATTTTAGAAAATTTAAAAAATTACCTTCTAACTTCGAAGGTAATAAGTAATAGTATAGTTTGTAACAATTATTGTCCTTATAAAACCTTTTAACAAAAAAATATACTGTCTTCGAAAGCCACTAAAAGAAAAAAAAATTAACGTTATGAAATACCGAAGCTTTCATGCACATAGGCATTTCATTAAAATTTTGTAGCCAAGTGGCGTATTAAGTATCTTTAAATTTGATTTACAGATTACTTGGACTAAATTTGTTGTTTTCATTCACAGATGTCTCTGAACGTTAATATACAGGGATTAGGCATTTATTTTACAAATAGCTATTACCATTGTCGGATGCTTTCATTCACAGAAACTTATACAGGATCCATGAAGAATTTTGGGGACCAACCTTCCTATGCCCTTCTAAAGTAAAATAAATATTCCAGTTATACTTATCGAAATAGTCACATGATATTTGAAATTTCTATGAGATCTGTAACAAATAAAGTATCAACTCTACTAGAATAAAAATTTAAATAACCATTATTTCTTTCCAGATAAACAATGGCAACCACAGTCCTCCAGCCCGAAGAATGTCGCAGAGAGCATGAGCCCAAACCCGACATCATAGACTCTCCGCGGCTCACTGATGATGAAAGGGTGCAGATCCTGGAAGCCAAGGAGCGTGAGACGGGGGACTTGCCCCCCGAGCTCCGGGAGAAAGCCAGGATGGAGCTCAGGGAGGAGCCCGCGTTAAGAGAACAGGCTTTGGCGCAAATGAGACATTTTATTGACAAACACCCGGCTATCAAGAAATGTAGGACTGGTAAGTGATTAATAGTTGCTTCATTTTGAAAGTAAATTCTATGATAGATTAGCAAGTGAGTTACTATTAGGTAACCATGATTGATCAAGTCGACACATCCAAAGAAATTTTAGTGCTTAACCGATGTCTTAGGCTATGGTATGAGAATTATCAAAGGACACAGGTGACAGAACCTCCGTGATATCACAGGTCAGGTCAGGTCACAAGTCAAAAGCAAACAGTCAGAATGCCAGCTCAATATACAACGCTCCTTATTGAGTCCATGTTTGATAAATCAAAAGAATAATTTAAATACCACCTTTCTGACGCATAAACATTTCAAATGCCCTTAACTCGTGAGAATGTCCACTTATAATTCACGTCACATCAAATGTAAATAGTCTATCCGTCCGTCCGTCTGTACGTGCCCTAGAATTACTTCTGTTGAATATTTTATACGGGAAACTGTTAGTATATGTCGCTCACGAATGCAATTGGTAATAACGCCTGAAATAATAATTGTTTTATTAGATTGTATGGAAAGATGTATTTAAATGTAGAATTTACTTTAATGTCTTTAAAATCATTATATTGAAGATCTAATTCAAGAGATCTTCTTTATTATGAATATAAATAATTTGTCTGATCTAAAAGTGACTTATCGTATAAGTTCATTTGGATTTGTAGAAATATATTTCCTACAGAAATCACTTTACTTATTTGGCTTCACTTCTACAAAAAACTAGTTCAGATACATAAAAGAAAGGAATGAAGAATCTTTTATTTCTTATTATAATTCGCTTAACTTTCCAGACGCACCATTCTTACTACGTTTCCTTCGAACCAAGAAGTATTCGATCCCGCAAGCGTGTTCGATGCTGGAACGGTACCTCACGATCAGACAACTGTACCCCCACTGGTTCCAAAAGCTTGACCCTCTGGACCCTAAGATAGCTGCTGTTATTGACGCTGGGTACTTGGTACCGTTGCCAAAAAGAGACGCTGAAGGACGTAGAGTGGTACTGTCTTGTATGGGTGAGTGTTTTTACATTAACATTCCATTGGCTATCTTATTGTATTCTTGATTTGAAATGGTCTGTGTTCATTGAAGCATATCGTAGATCACTTACGTTGAACTTTAAATATAAATTGAAGTCTACCTTCGTTTTAAAAACAAAAAATATCAGTGTATAGATCTTTTATTTTCCTTTTGAAGACTTTAATGTGAGTCCCCTTTTTAGAGAAGCAGAACTATGCTAAAAATACAGCTTATAGATTCATTATCAATGTCCAGAAAGTAGACATATAAACTTTCTTAAATCAATGATAACTAAATAAATTTGTGTACAGGCCGCTTCGACCCACACCTCTACGACAGCTGCGTGATGGCGCGCGTCCACTCGATGATAGTGGAACTGTTATTGGACGAGCCGCGGTCGCAGCTGCTTGGCTACACGCACGTCAATGACGAGGCGGGTATGCAGATGCCGCACGTGAGCCTGTGGTCGCTTACTGATGTCCGTCTGATGCTGCATTGTATACAGGTGAGAATTAACTTTACCCCCTAACTGGTAAACGTTGTTAATTCAAATCAATTTCTTGATTATAGAAAGTGATTTTGGTAAAAGTTGAACACTGGTTAAGTATATTCATAATGTAGATCAGCGGCTGGTAATAAATGGTAAATAAAATAAAGATAAATCTTGGAGATAAATATCCAACTACAATTAAAAAATATTAGTCGACTGTTTTGGAGGCGTGGTTGTATTCCTTGAATAGTACGACATCTGCTCTCAGGTGTCGAGTTGGTATCCCCGGTTGGGCAAAGTGATATTGGATTTTTCTTCTCAGTATCAGTGGAATTTGAGCCCATCTATCAGATCATGGTAGGGAATACTCACGTTGAAACCTTGTTGCTAGAGTTATCCCTCTGTATGTCCTTTAGGGATGATAGGCGTGTGTGTTATTAATGACAATAAAAATGCTCGATCACTTGAATTTAAAATAATTCCTTTTTCAGAACTCCACGCCCATGCGCCACAAATGCACCCACTTCGTTAACATACCACAATACGGCGTCCGCTTCTTCGAATTCGCCGTATCTTTGCTCAGCGATAAACTCAAGGATCGTGTCATGGTAAGACAATTTTCATAAAAGTAATTAACGAGACCAGCGAGTTAGTTGATGGATAACCTAATAGTAATTGCTAAAAGTCATCACGGAGTACTGCAGGGCACCGCAATGTGATTATCATCTTGCTAGGTTTGATTATAAAGTTCCATAATGACGTGTAATTCCATTCATAACGTCTTTTAAATCTTAACATGATAGTTTTAGTTGTGCTTGGCAGCAAAAATATACAAAGAAATGACACACACTCAGACCGATCTTGCATATAATTTTTGTTTACAGTTCCACCGAGCATGCGACGATCTTACTAAGCACGTGGACCCTGCTATTCTGCCCAAAGAATACGGAGGAACTGTTCCTTTGAAAGACATGATCGAAGAACTCAAAAGGAATCTTCTGAAACACAGAGAAGAACTTCTAGCATTAGATGACTTAAGCATCGACCTCTACGCCTTGGAAAAGAACGACCTAACTCAAGACATACACTCGACCGCGGGCTCATTCAGAAAACTTGAACTTGATTAATTTTCAGTGATAAATATTATGCCGGTATTAATTTTGGTTAGCTGCAAATATGAATTTTTGTTGATGCTATTTATTGGGGTCTCAATTAACAGCCTAATATTTTTCATAACTCAGGTTATGAAAAATATTTCATGTTGGAAAAAATGTTAAATATTTTACTTATTTCAGCCCTGTATGTATTTAATGACACTTTCACATGATCGTTCCATACGCCAACTAAGTATTAGAGTCGGACCAAATTAGGTTCCGATATATATGCTCCAACTGTTGGTGAAACCGAAAAATTCATATTTACGCGTATATAAAAGAGCGTTAGCTTATAAAACTCAAGTTTGTTTGCAGCTAATGTAAAGGCTCAAAATATTTTTTGCTTTGCTCTGGTATATTACTGCTTTTAGCAAAACAAACTGTTGTATGTGATGGTTTGTAACTTTATAGATTAATATTGTATCTTGTAACATAGATCTCATGATGTGTAAGCGAAATAAATTCATTATTAGATTTTATGTTTTACGTAGAATATTTGTATTTTTATGTAACGCTAAAAGAAACTTTGGTATTTGATTCGGGAGTTAATTTGTATGGTAGCACCGTTGTGTACGCCTTTACTATAATTTTATTATTACTTAGTAACTAGAAATCTAGTGACCGCCGTCGGTGGTGTCACGTTACCATTCTTGAACGAGAATGATTTCGTCCAACTGATATATTTTTTGATAAATATTTAAAAAAATATTTTTGTAATGTTGCCAGAATAACTTAAATTATAGCCTTGCTCGCATACTTTTGGGTTAAATCCTTACCCCTTTTTAATTTCATAACGAATGTAAATCCACGATCCAGGTAAATTTGTCGCCATTGCCTTGTTTGCAATTGATATAATTATTATTAGCTATACGATGCTTATACGTAACAAAGCATGACAAGCTTACACAGCTATGATACGAAGCGTTGTATTTTGGTCGCAATTAATGAAATAACAAAAAACTTATTTTAATTTGCGGTGTGAATTATAATGTAGATAGGATGATTTTTCATGTACTGTTTTTAATAATAATATTATTGTGACACAATAAATTTTAGATTTCTAAATAAATCACGATATCAATGTCTATTGGTTTTATTTGAACATTAGAAATGATTTGAATGATTTTCGATTCTTTTGGCGATAATATCTGATGAATCTCACGTTACTACATACTTTGATTTCATTTTAATCTAACGGTTTTTCTTTACAATACGAACCGTTCTATTTATATCTAATCGTACTATTTGTAATATGCAATAAAATTATTTGACTTCCAGAGACACAAACTGCTCCACCCAAAGTATAATCGATTATGACGTATCGATTGATGAGCTTCTGTTTAGTCTGGTTTGCAAAAATATATCCATACATGATCCAATTTTTCGTATTTTATTTTGATCAAACAGTTCGAGCGATTGTTGCATAGTGTATTATTTATGGTTGATCTAAATATACCAACATTATTAAGGGTCATATATATTTACTTCGAATAAGAATATATTTAAACGAGTATAATAGAATATCATTCCGTCACCTAGACCTATTTTATAAAATAGGCAATTCCATCTACCTTTCACAAGCTAAATAAAATAAAAAGAATAGACAACTTACCACAGTCAAACAGGCATAGACACGTACACAATTCATGGAGTATAGAATGACCTTGAAACGCTGTGAAGTGTCGCTAACTTCGGTGTAGTTTTTCCCGCAGTTTGGCGTCCACATAGATTGATAAAAAATTGTATCAAGATACATTTTCTATGTATTTAGATCAATAGGACATTTGTAATACCTTATGTTTTGCATTCCAGTGACGTTTTGAT
Organism: Manduca sexta; assembly: GCF_014839805.1. Lineage (NCBI taxonomy): Eukaryota > Metazoa > Arthropoda > Insecta > Lepidoptera > Sphingidae > Manduca > Manduca sexta. The sequence continues at coordinate 6,848,944 of NC_051118.1, forward strand.
GATACGATTATGTTATTTCAGTGAACCATTCATATGATTTTGTGATTTTGTGGTGTTATAGTAAACACAGGGACGTGATCTCGGCCCCACGTCTATGACTTGTTGTAAGTATTTAGGCTATTATCAACAATATTACGTGTTTTCAAAACTTTAAAGTGCATAATTATGGTATATTTCGGACTTATACCCAGGCAAAACATGTATTAACCTCATAAGTTTGGTTCTGTTTGCTTACAAATGTAAAAAATGTATCTGCCATAATTCATGCATAATCCTATTGTAAGTAAACCACGAGTGCGAGTATATCACATCGGGGCACCGCTTAGGCCTGTTTTGAGTTTTTGTGAATCGTGAAAAGGAATTGTGCAGACATACGAGGAGAATGTTTGTAGTCGATTGTTTTGTAAAACACAGGCGTGTATATTTTCACTTTGTTTTGAGTACACGTAGCGTACAATGTTTTTCGTGGTAGTAATCAATAAAGATTTGTTTGATAAGTTTTTTATTAGCTCGAGTGCACGCAAAACAGCGAATTGGGATTGTACTGATTTTGTAATGTTTTTTATGTAAATACATGGTCTTCCAAATGTGAAGAGATCAGTATGCATCAAGATTTTGAAATTAGAATTACAGAATCATTTTATTTTTTTCTTCATTTTGGTCTATTATGACCTTTCATATGGGTATATTTTAAGTAAAAATGCTGAACCCCTAATATAAGTAAGGGTGGAACTCCATGTCCTACTTAAAAATGTGTACCAACAAGAGACCAATAACATACTCTCATGAACTTAAAGGATATAATATTAACTTTTATCCATTCAGCCAGCCATCTATAATTTCCTTGAACCAGCCAAATTGTTTATATTTACATGAACTAAAGTTCCTTGAGCTGGAGCGCTTAGCCTCATGCCACTGAAGGGAATACTTCCATTTTTCAGTGAGGTTAAACTCCAATATGCAATCTAGGTCTATTAGGAAAATTAGCTTAAAACAACTCCTATATTTCATTACACTTGCTTTGTCATAATATTATAAAAAGATTTGTTGTTGTGTTTATAGTATTTATAAAAGTATGTCAAGTCAATTCCTTTTGTGAGCGGGACTAGGGAAGGCAAGGGAATATTAGGCTATGATGCGGTGTTTTCAATCTGAGTTGTTAAAAATGGCTTGAATTTATGAATGAATGCTACCAAAAACAAAGTATTATCTACTATCTACTACTTGATTGAAAACTTACATGCATACTCAAAATCTACAATCTGCTATGTGAATGGAATCACAGGTATGATAATGCAATACATATTAAAGTAGCTTGGTTGTACTAGCATTTGTATAGAGGCCAAATTCCAGTGCCAATATATTTTTTATTGTAACATAGGCTGGTGAACTAGCAGTGGGTTATAACTAGTTATGGTATCTGATCTGCCCAAATATACCCACAATTGTAAAAGAATTATTGACCCAATGGCCTTGGAACACAATATAAATTAAAGAAGATCCTTAACATTTTCTCGGTTGTTTGGGCCTTCCTTGATATTCTATACATAATATCGAAGGTTGACAGGCTAACTGACTTAGTGACAAAGACAAACTAAGTTCAAAAAACATAAAAATGTACCGATTTCAAACATATATATAAAAGTAGCTTTTGCTCGCAGCTTCGCCTGCATGAAGGAGTTTTCCGGGATACATTTTTTTTCCGAATTACTTGATATGCATCATTATATTATGATCAAATTGCACAAAACCATTATAAATTGTAGCCTATGTGTTATTCTGATGTATAACAATAATATTACTGTAAAGTTTCGTCCAATTCCAATCAGTAGTTTTTTCATGAAAGAGGAACAAACATACATCCATCCTCACAAACTTTCGCCTTTATAATATTAATATTTATGATATTAGTAGGACTTAATGTCGCAATTAAATGTTGTTTCAGTCTATTAGCCTGCTAACTGTTGATTGATAACATACCACTGCAACCTGTGAGGTAGTGTAATTAGCTTAGACCAGTTAAACTTAACCTACTGCCTGCACAGTAACCCACCTGACATAAAAAATATCACTAAAACTTAATTAAAATCATTCAGTTAATTGAGTATATGTTTTATAAAAATAAAAATATATTTCATTCTGTTTTTAGGTGTTTAAATAGGTGAATGAATTTATGTGAGAGCCAAAGGCACCATAACTAAAACATTTGGTAGCTTATATAAAAATATGTTGAATAAAAATGTCTTAGATAAACTTTTACATTCATGCAAATGAGTCTTCAAATATTCCTCTATGCCTAGAATAATATTCATATTGATGTTTGATAGGCAATCATATTCAAGGGACAATCAGCATACTTTTGATTAAGGCGTCTTAAAGTTTTGATTGTAATAAGTAAATTCATAACATTTAACAGTTTACTCTATAAAAATAATGTCGATTAATATAAAAATTGTCCTAGAGACACAAAACCTAGGTAAAACAATCAGAAATTTGCCAATTTTAAATATGTACAATGTAGTACATAACTCCTCTTCACTCTCAGTCAGTATATTTGTAGCTTCGTTATGATTGCCTTTCAATCATCAATATAAAGATGAACTAAATAACTGTAGCAAACATTTGTAAAAATCTTTTAGGTATATATATTAAATAACATTGCTTAGTTGGTCATTTCAAGTTTATTCACCTTACATTTTCCAACAAAAGTTAGAAATTGACAAAACATACAAAGGTTAAACATTTTTACAGAATGTTATGAATGAATCAAGTGATATGTGAACATACTATTGATTGATTGGCTACTATATAAGCTTATCATTTAAAATGTTCAAGTGCTGTGGTTTCTTTGGTTTCATACATCATATTCAATAGCAATGCATTACCATGTTAATGTGACTGTATTGATTCTCATGAATAGGTATGCATGCGGCAGGAATTTTTATTAAATAAAAAAAAATTAAAATAACATGTTAGATCGAATTTTGCATATTTCTTTTTATCTCTATAACTCCTTAAATATTTTAGCGTTATGGGCATAGACTCCAATTTATTTCCAAATAATTTACAACATAAGTTTACATTTATATTTTTCGCCTACTATGACATTAGTAATATGGCATATGTTTGTAACTAGGGTTTCAGAGGGAGGCGAGGTTCTCTAGTGACTCCTCATATTAAGAGTAATCTTCATGATGGTAGTGGGTAATGTTAAATTATTTATTGTTTTTTTTTGTGGTTTTTGAAGCTGGTATAATTTTTTGTTATAAAGTTTGTATTGGTCTTGTATTGGAAATAATATGATACACTTAAGATCCCTATGATTACTAAACATTATTGCATTCACCATATCCAGGTTAAAATCTATGTTTAAATCAATTAGTAATATTGTGTATAGTAATATTGCTTTGGTGACTTTGTAGTATTATGGGTGGACTGCAGCGCTCAGGACTCTGATTCATCATGGGACACAATGCACACAGGGGATAAAGGGTGCACTAATAATTTCACACCTACCTTTAGAGCCTATCCCTTCGCGTATAAAAAAAGGTGTGTGTGTTTGTGTAGTAAATAGTAATATTGTGGATGATAAACATAGTGTGCGGGACCAAACATATAGACTGGTTTCATCTGGTTTATTGCTCATTCTGCTATGACGTCAATAAAAACAAGTAATATAATAACATTAAAAATAATAAATACAAATTTATACTTAAATAAGAATAGGATAGGATAAATTAATATAAATTTTGTGGCAATACTAAAAAGTTGTATATGTTTTTGTATCCATAATAAACATGAACCAACAGCTTAAATGCAAGCCAAAGCTTCAATAGGTAATAGTTATAATCAAAGTTATGTATTTATTTGTATCTTATAGATTGATTTGCCATAAAAGAGTTGATGTCAGGTAGCTACTTGAATGCTTACTCTGTTTGTCTAGACATTATTGGGAGTTAATTTATGCATGCCTTTTTTTTTGGTAGAAGTGGTAATCACCTGTAGATAAATATTTGCAACATGTACAGCTCGGCTTAAATAGGGGTGGCACCACTATCCACAAAAACTGGTTGCTGCATTTCATAGGGTGTGAGATTACCATGGCCCTTTCAGCTCTTGGTTCTGGACCTTTCACTGTCTTTTCTTTTAATGTTACCAATGCATCCGTAATCCTTCTCTTATTTTGGGTGTGTCTAGGCGGTGACCATTGGTAATTTACCAGCTTATATAAAAAAAAAAAAACAAATATGCTTTATAAATATAATATTACTTTTTATGGTTCTTTAAGATTATTAAATAAGTCTCTGGATTACTTGTGTATAATTCAACTATATTATTGTTTTTTTTTTAATTGTCGCAATGTTGAGAATGAAGAGCATAATTAAAAAAATATATAGCATATTATGTATCTATTAAATATGAATTATATTGATAAATTTTTAAATTTCCATGTAAACAGTTCAATTTCCTATTTAACATAATAAATAATTATTTAAAAATAAATTCAAAGTGATCTTTATAATGTTTGAAAGTTTTAATTGAAATGCGCAAAGTTCGTTCGTACTGCGCTTTAAGACCCATTTAATTTAGCGAAAGTACTTTTAAAAAGATTTCGTAGTTTTGAATGATAAGTTTTTTTCTTCATTTTAACATAATGTCACGGTTCAAGTCTGTAACCCTAGAGGGTTAGGAAGAGGCGCAATTAGTGAAGACACATTACTAAGCTTTTGTTTTCGAACGTCAAGGTCTTAAAAGCGTCCCATGATGTGATAAGACATATCGGAACGAAAAGTTATGTTTTTTTATGTGCGTTGTGATGATTACTTTGACTATGAAAGTTGACATATTGCTGAGCTTTTGCTTTCGAACATCAAGGCCTTAAAAGCGTCCCATAACGTAATACGAAATACAGGACCGAGAAATTAAGTTTTTTTTATATGCGTTGTGATCTATGGGTATGTTGAATATTACAATGCAAAAACAATTTTTAAAATAAATGCAATATTTATATTTCTTCTGTGAAAGCTATATACTGTAATTAATGCCCGTATGCAGTAAAAGTTTATTTTTCCAGCAACCGGAAAATTCCGGTAAAATAATGAATTTACACCGCAATCCAGGTTTATAAAAAGCCGAGTAGAAAATTATTATGGCTAACTTTTCGCTTTACACAAAGTTGATGCATTTCATAACTGTAGAAGGTAACTTTTAAATGTTTTATTTCGGGCCGGAAAATTCCGGTAACGTAATGATTTTATCCCGGTTCCCGGAATACGGAAAAGCCAGCAAAACTTTAATGTACACGAATTTTTCACCTCGTACTCTACTAATTTTGGCTCAGCTGATTTAATTAAATCCAGTGCCCTGTTAACACAACTTTTGGATTATTCACCACTGAATGTTGAATGCTAAATCACTCATATACAAGTACTAAATAGCTTTTTTTACCGGCATCGCGCACGTATTTTTTTGGAAAGTATTCCCTAATGTTATTTATGAAAAAAATCAAAATAGGTTCAGTAGTTTTTGAGGTTAGCGCGTTCAAACAAACAAACAAACTATTTAGATATATATAGATTTGAGAATCACAAATTAGGTATTCAAATTTAAAATGTCACGAGCACGTTCCGGTGTTATTATATAATAACTGGATTGTTTATTAATCTAATGTTTTACATCACTTTCTTATTATTTTTTTTTGATTGAATAAATCTGTCACTAGAAGAGACTTTATGTTGTTTCACATTTACATCGGTTGTTAATTAGAAATATTGATGCACTTGGTGGTTCTAGTTTGAACAATATCTTTTTAAATGTCATCACCTCTTTAATAGAAATGATCCATCTTGCAAGTTATTATTGCGTGGACGACTCGCTCTTATACTATTTTGCAAATTTTGCACATTCTCTCTGTTGCAAGTTATAACATACAGACCCATAAGTAATAGAAATATACAGTTAAAGCAACAAATAAATTGGCAAATATTTGCAAATCATACCTTAGTGGATATTTTGCTATCTTTGATATATGATATCTTATTGACATAAAGTGATGACTAATGGTATTCCTGAAAAAAAAATTTGTAAGATGACATTTAAAATGTGTTGTAATACAACAAATTTAACATACGGTACCAAATTTTATTCAGAACCACTTTTGGCCTGCGGATTCGTTCGCGTGAAAAGTTTTTCCAGGATTAATAGTTTCCTAGGATAAAATAGCCTATAGCACTTATGAATAATGTAGCTTTTTTAGTGGAAATAAAATCAATATCGATTTAGTAGTTCCTGAGATTAGCATGTTCGCACAGACTCTTCAGCGTAAAAAGCGTTTAGATGCAAGATTTTTCATTTATAATGCTACTTTCATTACAATCATTTTGACCCTCAGACGGAGCATTTTTTAGCCTCGTACGTGGCATTATTTTAAGGACACAGTAAATTTGCCCCATCTTTCCCTAATGGTGAGGCAATTTCTACTCACGTTGACAGGAGAGACTTGCCTCAAAAAACTTGAAGCAAGAAACTTGCACCGTCTAGTTGAGGCTTTGTGATGTCATTATGTAAAACAGCTTATTTATACGTTTTAATAAATAAATTAACAGATTATGTCAAAAGTGTTTTGTATTTATATCGTTTTTGAACTGGACTAATTTGCTCGGTTATTGGAAGCGCCATCAACTATTTAATAAGATTAGCAACACTACTCATAACTTGAATTATGAGTTCTGCAAAAAGCTGAAAGTGACTTCGAAACCCGGGTAGGGTAAAATGTCATTGAGTTTTTGAAATCAATATCAGCCCGGAATAGGGAATTTGTGCCCGATATGGAAAGGTCTCGCTCCCTATCACATCTTGGGGACAGAACTCATACGGAAAAGTAGGTGCCGCAGTTGCACCCTGCCTACGCCTTCGGGGAAATAGCTGTAACGTTTATTCATTTACCCCCTTATTCATAGACGTTATTTATCTAAGGACGGAGCATTGCTGTGATAATAAGTCTGTTTCTCAGCTTTGTTTATCTGACAGCTCGCTGTTTGTTCAGCTTTGTTCATCGGGCAGCCAATTAGATTTGTATCTCAATATAGCCAATCACAACGGCCCTATGTCTACTCACTACGAAGGCTGCTATGCCGTCAGCACTGAAAAACAGATTTGTTATCACAGGAATACTCCGTTCTTAGATAAAAAAAAGTCTTGTAATAGGGGGGTTAGTTTTTACAAGACTTGTAATTCTATAATGGTCAGTAATTTTATCGTCTCCATATTGATGTGGTATTTTCTTGTTTCAGATTGGCAGCATGGCGGAAATAGTGTACCCGCAAGGCTGCCGCCCAATCACCGATGACCTAGGACCAGATGAGCTCGTCCGAAGATTAAAGGTACGTACCATGTACAGCAGTGGCGCATTGTTAAATTTTCCGGGAGTCAATCCAACACAACATGCCCTACCGCGCATGCAGTACAACTAGGGCACCGAAGCAGTCTGAATAATTATTTTTATGAATTCGGAACTTATTCACCCTGAACGATCAAAACACAAACTTAGTCTATGGTTGCAATAAACGTTGAAGAATGCGAACATTTCTTAGAGACTCAGAGTGGAGTGTTTCCGATTTTAAGAACAGTATCACATCGCTGTCGATAGGTCGTCGATTTTGCGAGTAAACGTACAGAACTTAACCTTACTTGTTAATGTTGGTAAATGTGTCTTTTTCTGCCATGAAGCAACAGTGTGTAGTCACTGTTGTGTTGCGGTTTGAAGGACATTGTGGCAGTGTAACTACTAGACATAATGAGACTTAATATCTCATGTCTCAGGATGGCGAGCACAGTGGAAAATCAAACAATAATTTGTAATTCAAGGTGTTGTATGGTGTTTCTACCGTTTATGGGCGGTCGTATCGCTTACCATCAGGCGAACAACAAGCTCGTCTTGTCATTAAAATAAAAAAATGGTTATTTCCATTTTTATACGAAACGCAATAGGATGTTGTCGGTTTTAAGTGAGACCGTGGTATGCCAGCTATGCTAGCTTTATAGTATGACTACCACATAATTGATTGATCTATGTGACACAAAAACTAATAAAACCATAAAACACACATAAACTTTCTGCCATTGTTGATACGTTGCTTACACGCTATGATTATTCATGTGTAGTGCCAAAATAAACAATGACTATTTTTAAAACACTTTGTACAGAAATAAAAGAATTCACTGATGCACACATGTAAATACACTTTCTGCTGACCCACATCAACTTGTTATGTGATATATATAATGTTATAAATACAGAATGTCATGCAAGTTGATAAACATGAAATAAGTTGTGAAATGGCGATGTAATTTTGTTATGATTTAATTAAGACTAGGTTTTGCGGTTCTGCTCGTGTGAAAAACGTTTCTCTGTGTACAAGCTATACCTACGAGAACTTTTCCGGGAGAAAAATATATCCATTATAATATAATGTGTCCATTTGCCAAATTTCATCCAAATTCGTTCATCAATTACTGCACTTACCTATAACAAACATCGAAACCCGTTCAGAAACATTTACATTTATAATATTAGAAAGATAAGATTCATATTCCATTGCACGGCTTGAATGACAACGACCCTGACTTAATATCATTATGCATTACCAAAAAGATTGGAGATAGATAGGAGTTGTACTATTACAGGAATTTCTTAATCATTAAGGAATCCTCTTCAAGATTTCTCGTCAATTCTGCAAAAACAATCAACGCTTTAAACGCGTTGCTTTCCTTTAATTTGGGTGGAATTGAGTTTAATTTGTAAGGATATATACCCAGCCAAGTGCAAGTGCAGAAACATTTGGTTTTGTACAGTACCGACACAGTTTAATGGCCGTTTTGACATCCATAGTGATGTGAAATGTTAATTAATTATCGTAAAATATATAATTAAACACGAGCAGCTTTAAGTTTTTAGGTTTATAACTAATATTGCAAAGGGTAGCTGATTAAAAAGTTCTAATAAAACCGAAATGGAAATGATTACAGTGAACCGAATATTTCAATGAATATACTGGATTTTATTTGCACATAAAAAAAATATACAATAAGAGATGGAAAAAAGGCTTCTGTAAAAGGCCACGTTGAAACAGACTTGTCCATACTGCTCTTGATATTTCTAAAATTTTACTGCACTCACACTATTAATAATAATGTACAGCAATTATCTCCTTCAACGTAGTTATGAATTAATACGAAATTTGATGAGCGGACAGACGTCAAAACGGCCATTACAGCGTGCCGGTATTGTAGTTTATACTAAGTATAACAAAACTTTAATGTTCTTATCATTAGCAAGACTAGGTTTCGGAGTATGTATCTTTACCTCTTGAAATGTAAAATGAAAAAGGCTCCCCCAGCGTTAGATATCTTGCTAGGTGATATCTGCCTTACTGTTCTTAGGTGGGGCGGGCGCAACACATTTTGTCATGCATTTTTATATATATATACGCGCGCGGCAAAGAGAAACCTCTTCACCTGATGGTAAGTGGAGTGGTGTCCAATAGAACGTCGACTGACGACAGATGATTACCCCTCGGCAGTCGACACATTTATGCCGGCCTGTTGTAACTGGATATACATAGGTTGATTCCGGAACGCGACACGTACGTGTGCCATTATGGCGGGTTTTAACACCATGTGTACGTTGGTCGCTATTCGGGATATAAAATATATCCTACCACTAGCAGAGCATGCGGGAGAGACAGGTTGATTTAATTATTGACGCTCGACATCCTATCTGATGTCAACGTCCTCTAAGATCTAGTTCTGGACGAATCGTGTTAGAAAACACAGCGTTGCTCCACCTAAGAATCGAACCCAAGTTTCCAACTCCATATACCGCTACCATTGCCATATCCAAGCTATAACAACAAAATTATACGTTTGATTCTCGTTGTTAACTTACGATAAGCTGTGTATATTCAACGTTTCTCTTGATAAGATAACGACTTGTAAAATTCAATAACCTCCACAGCCTGACTCATAAGTAGGTTACAGTGGTGTGCTTCTCGTTTTGTGTGCCAAACAATTATAGCACGTATGACGCGAGGAGTCGATACATCGAAATAAAACTATTTTGTGGATTTTTATTGCGGGTTTTTGTATTATAATTTTCTCCTGACGTTTCGAAGACTGCATCCTTTATGGTCTCGGGGCGAACTGAGGTGTTGGTCGTCAGACAATATAATATAATATCAGCCCTGCATTATATACTGTCCCACTGTTGGGCACGGGCCTCCTTTACTACTGCAAGGGAATAGGCCTGTCAGTTACAAATTACAATATCTACGTACATTTTTCTATTTTTTTGTATTATATAATAACCACTATAATATCCGAAAATTTATTTGATTTCGATGTCTAACATTCGCGTAAACATAAAAAATCATTAGGAGTCATTTTTGCGCGCTTATCGGATGAGGTTGATATTTGATAATGATTGATTTAGATGGGGCGCGTGTATTTATTTGGGGCCCTAGTCTTATAATGTATTTTCAGTGTATTTTATAAATTATATTTTATATATTATAATATAATCATTGCGTGTATTCATGCGCCATAGATTGTGATTTACGTGGAGTAAGTGGATGGAAGGATAAGATGCCGACATAATTTAGGCGACCAACAAGGTGCGCTATGATGGTTGTTGCCCGTCATTTTTGGGGTTATATTGTGCCTGTTATTAAATTTAATTTAGTTACCATAAAACAATACCATATATTTTGTTCGGATTACATTTTACTTGCCATCAAGACCATAATATTATTTATCGCTTTGTTCAGGAAATAAGGGATCGGCCAAGGTCGTTTGTTTAAATTAATTTAATGCCTACCTTACATCCCCAAAAACTTCTATTTATGTTTGTGCAAAGTTTCCGACTTACTTTACTTTGCCAGAAATTATAATCTTTTTAAAAAAAAATCTTTTTAGTTTTAGATAATCTTGTATCAGTATTCATATCAATAAATAAAGAAATATTTTATAAAACTCTTCAAATATAAATTAGTGAGACTCCTTTGATATCTGTAGCAAGGGTGGGTTGTCAAAATGGATGCACTTAGGACCGAGTGCCGTCACCGCCAGGTGCGCGCGTGCGAGCGTGACAGCACTATACCCACACTACGCGTAGTCTCATCTTACAGATATTAAAATATTAATTGCGGTAGCATTTTCCGACCAATTTAAATTTTATAAGAGAAAGGCTTTTTTATTGTTGAGTGTAAAATTGTATAATGGAAAATGACAAAAAACTGTATTATATTTATGGTCATTTCGCCTGTTTATCACTGATTGCAATGCATGACTTACTTTTCAATTTTTTTTATAATGGTGTAAATAAATGTCTACATACTTATGTGCCAGCATTATTTTTTAAAGGGTATATCCATAATAGAATGTCTTTTTTTATTCTTCCAGAGCGAACTGTGTTGTCTGAATCCCATGGTTACAATGTGTTCAAAACATGTTGAATGACTATGAACGCAAGATTCGTGTACTTGTCTAGGTCATGACTAAAATCCATAAGCACGTGTTTCATTTAGGTACATATTTGTTATCCGTATTTCAGACTTATCAAACTTACATTCAAATTACGAATACAGATAAACAGAGATAAAGCGCATTCACAATTACTATATCAGTATGTAAATATTAATTTATTTTTTAATACCGATATAAAAATTCTTCGCTCAAAGATACAGTTAATTCTAGATATTACATTACGCTGTAACGATATAAAATTGCTGACCTAAATAGCTAGCGAGTAAATTGGCGCGAGAAATAAGTCTGTGCTCTTTAATATTAAAAAAAAATAGCTTTGAAGGTAATTGAATAAATATGATCGATACGCACTGATGGCAATTTGAAGAGACGGCGCTGTTGTGAGGTTTCACGTTCTTTTCATTAGGTGTTGGTCGCGACTTGCGCGTTAAAGTACTTTTCCCGGTAAAAAATAGCGTACTATCCAATATAAAAATAACCTACGTATTGATTAAGTCGTTGCTTCTAATATATCTTCCTATAAGCATCTCGATGTGTTTTATTACATCTATACTTAGGTGACAGAGGGTAGCTGTGGACATTTGTCTGTAGATAAGGTTTAGTGAGGTATGGAGGTATATAAGCAAAAATACTTGGAAGCGTTGTTGATAAAAAAAAAAACAATTTTCTTTTAAATTGGCATCATAGGTTTATTAATTATAAATAGCAGCATTAGGAATGTGGTAATACAAAACGGATGCTCGGATTGTGGCGAAGACGATAGCTAGGGAAGCGCGAGTGCCAGTATAGAAAATTAGTCAGTTGTTAAGTATTCCTTTATATCATTGATTAAAAGTTGTAGTTATAATTTCAACAATCTATTATTTATTTGACTGGAGAAATTTCGTTATGTATACTGTTGTTTTTAATACACATGTAACTTTGCAAAGTCAGGTGGGTGCGTTCGTTTGTTTGAACTTGGGCTATCGTCCTCTCTCTCTAGTCGCTCCCACATATCTGAGGATCGTGGTCAGCATCAGGGTTGCATCTGGAGCGGATGATCTGCCTCCACCAATTTCTGTCCAGCGCATCTCTTACGGTTGTGTAGAAATTAGAGGACGATGAGACTTTTACTTGGTATAAATGTATATCGGGCTATCGTCTAATATACATTTAGAGTGAGTGAGATTTGATTGTGCCTTAAAAATGATAAAAACTCTTTCATATAATTCAGCAAAACATATCCTTCCTACAACTTTGGGTTCTTCAAGCGGAGCGTGAAGAAGATATTAAGCAGGCCGGCATAACTGTGCCTACCGTCCGGGGGTGCATGATGATTTATTATGTTTACGCGAATGTTAGACATTTAAATAAAACTATTTTTCGGTTTTTATATTATAATTTTCTCTCGACCTTTCGAAGACTGCAGCCCTCGTGGTCACGGGTTTAACGTCCGGGAGTGATTAATCTCTTGCCAGTCGTCATTTTTTTGGTCTTCTCTTCACTTACTATCGTGTGCAGTGCGGCCATCTTATCGTGCTTGTATGAAAAAACACAATTAGCGAGTCGTTTATGGTAATCGATAGTCACTCAGCATCAGACAATCGATATAAAAAAAAGACTCCTAAAAATTATTATTGTTAGCAGAAATTTCCAAATAGCTCGTTAAAAATTAGTACTTTTATATTGGTAAATAAATTAGGAGAACGCTTACGAAATCACTATTAAAGAGAGCTTATGTATAAAGCTCTCATTGCTCGAATTCGCAGAAGACAGGGTCGTGTGGGTGGCTGCGACGCTCCAGCTAAGTTCTCGGTACGGGATGATACCCAGAGATATTTGTCGAGAGTTTGAAGTGTGCATTTTAAATTAAAATGTTGTTGAATGCGATGCTGGAGTGAAAATATTTCAGTGATGTTTAAATCAGAATTGGATCTCAGCGGCGTAGTTGTAATGCGATTCACCTATTGGCCTGAGGTCTCGGGTTCGATCCCCGAGTCGAGTAGTGACAGTGAGTTTCTCTTCTCAATATTAGACCAGCGTGTGGAATGCCGAAGTGCCTGTTAATTGGCAATAGGGTGGCCCCCTATTTCACGGCATCAAACATAGCTGAAGTCATCAACATCGGCCTACCCTTGAAAAGGGAAAAGGCGTGATAATATGTATATATTAACACATATCTTTCGGTATTTATTGCGAAAATATTCTACCATCTAACCTAATCCCACTGAATTATAATAGAGATAAGATTAAAAATAAACAAAATTAAAAAAAGAGAAAAAGAAAATGAGAAAATACCCTGGATAGTGGGGACGAGAGTGGGGCGCAGAGTCCCACAAATTACTAAAAAAAAAAACCTAATCCCACTGTAATCTGTGATCGTTGGAACACACTTTTAAAGTATGTTGCCAATACATAATGCAGACTTTGGCGTGGATTTTACTGTCGGCTGGCTGCGTGACGTCAGTCCCATAGGATACCGTGAGTCCTACTTAATAATATAAATGTGAAAGTTTGCGAAGACCATTCATATTGATTAGCGCAGCGCCGGCAGCTTAACGTATAGAATGAAGCGTAGTACATAGGTAAAGTAGTGCTGGGTATACAGGTTACTTTTTATGCTGTTTGAGCTAGCGAAAGCTATTGCAAGAATATAGTAAAATATAATTAGTGTTTTGCAAGCTTTCCTTCACGCTTTGAAGTCGATTTTGAGAATAAAAGTTGGTATACAACATTTAGGAATAATATAGGGTTCTTTGAAGTGAAAGAATTTAAGAATCAATTAAATAATAATATAAAACTTTACATTTTGTAATCCTTTTTAAAATAATAAACAACAAAAACTAATAATGAACTCTTTTATCTTGTAAAAATGGTTCAGTATCGCATCCACTGTAAAGGATGCCTATCGAATTTATAAAAAAACAACAGCCTACATGGCGTAATGTTGACAGGAACAAATATTGTTTCACTGTTTCATATACATACGTAGTTGGATGACATTTTTGATTTCACCCACCCCAACCTTCGTCAGAGCTACGCGAGGCACATACACGTGCAACGTAATACGATGCGAATTGAGTACTATCGATTATTATGTACTACAAACGGGAGTTGTGCCTTTGTGTTGTAATTAAGCCGACATCCGATAGATTTCGGCGCCTACAATACATATACTCTTTAGGCTAGGTTCTTCATTGTCAGTTACAGTTAAAGTACTGATGCTATTGTTAAAATTATGACTTGTGGTAATTCTTGTGGCGTTTACTTTAGTGACATCTTTGTTTTGGCAATATTTGGTGACATTTTGCAGAAATTGTTGGTACTGTTTGTTTGATTAATTTGTCTTTGATCGGGTTTTTTATGTAATCCGACTTAATTTAAATGTCAGACAATTGACTTGTTTTATTTATAAAGCGGTAATTTTTAAGTTACTGGTGGTAGCTCTCTCATATGTGAGAGTCCGCATGGGTAGGTACCACCGCATTGTCTATTACTGACGTCTAGAAGCAGTGTATAGTCACTGTTCTGTTCTGGTTTGAAGGACTTCGTAGCTAGTGTAACTAACTAATGGATGTAATTAAATTTAACGTCGTATGTCTCAGGATGGCGAGCGCAGTGGAATACCAAACCATACTTTTTAATTCAAGGTGTTAGATGATGTTTCTGTTGTCAATGGTCGTATCGCTTACCATCAGGTGAATGGGAAGCTCGTCTCGTAAAGCAAAAAGAAATAAATAAAAAAACGTTTGTAGGGCAATCTAAATTGCAACAACATTATTCAAGAACAGCCTTTATTATTTAAGTTCTATTGCAACGAACACATTAGCATAGGCAAAGCACGAGGCGCCAGGCTCATGTAGTTTATTGTTGACCCACAGATGCTAAATCTCCCTGATGTCAATTAATCTAATGTCTGAGTGTCTAATTTTGGTAACCGACAGCAATTATCTAGGTCATCATAAAATACGCGTTTCCCTGCGCTTCGTCAACAAAATTTACATATAAACTACATAGATAGTTTGATATCAAAGGCTTCCTAACAAAGACGTGCAAGTATAAATTTGAATTTTTGTTTTTTCACCGAAAAAGGTAGTGTAAAATATCCTCCATACAAGTATAGTTAAAACACTTGTTTTTAAAAGAATACAAATATTTACGCCCAAAATATCAGTATTTTATATTAAACAGTTTCAATTTTCATCTCTATCGTAAAGCTGTATTTATAACGACTATATTTTATGAAACTCTCCGTACAATGTAATATATCAAGTAGTCTTCAAGGAGTTTCATCGCTCATATTTATTACCCGACGAGATTGAAATATATTCTAGTATTACTTTTTATCGATTGCGACGGACTGAAAAGGGGGTGCCCCGCCCACTGCACTGCACTGTTGCCTAGGTAGGCGGAACCGGGGGACGCTCTGACACTTACAGGGAATATAATTTGATTTCCCTTGTAAACTTGCAAGTGGATGTCTCGTGTAATGCGGTATGTCTGGCTCGAAGGACCAATTTTTTTAATGAGTATAAAGATTATGTTTGACATAAATATTATCGTTGTGAAATAATTAATGTTGTCTAAATAGATTTTTTTTATTTGGGTGGTTCACAGCATCAAAAAAAAAATATATAAAAACTTAAATATAATAAATCAATTACGAACTAAATAGATAGACAATTATATCTTATCTTAGTCATTCTCATTTCTTTACTATCTTATTAATATTATACATGAGACATTTTGTGAAGATGTTGCATGTCTGCCAGAATCAATCAATTTAGCAGTTACCAGGTTTACCCTGGTAACTGCTAAATTGATTTCGAGTGATATTCTGCTCACAGATAAATGTAGCCTTGTATTAACATACTCGCTAATGCATAGTATGAATAAATACTCATTTCTTGTCGACTGCCTCGGTGGCGTAGTTGTATTGCATGCGCGGTACTACAGCGCTCTGAGGTCCTGAGTTCGACTCCCGGGTCGGGCAAAGTGATATTTGGGCTTTTCTGCTCAGTATCAGCGCGGAGTCTGGAATTTGTGCCTGATATGGCGATAGGCTCGCCCCCTATCTCATCATGGGACGGAACACACTTGGCGAAAAGTGAGTGCCTTGGTTGCGCCTCTGCATACCCCTTCGGGGATAAATGACTTATTTTGTGTGTGTGTGTCATTTCTTGTTAACGACAATAGACAACGGAAAAAACATGGTACTTATGAACTGCATTTAAAGGGTGCTTTCATTCTGCTGACGTGTTTGTTATGTGAAGGATACAATATGGTAAAAATGAAATCCAGACTTTCCTAAGACATCTGTTTAATAAATACTCTGGTACCTTTGTTATTATACACCTATTTAATATCTAAAATATGCATAACTACATTACATGCATAATGTCATAGGTTTATAAAAGACACAAGCAAAAATGACGCATTCATAACACCTAAGCTTATTTTGTCCCATGACGATAAATAATGAAGTAAACTCAGACAAAAAAAAATGGTAAAGTCTCTTACACATTAATAAATTCACTCAAATAATTGTCTGTATAGACCACGGCTCGGCAAACGTGGTGTAGGACGCCCTCCAGCTAGGTGGAGTGACGATCTGCGAAAGGTCGCTGGTAAGAACTGGACGCGACAGGCCGAAGACAGGGTAAAATGGCGCTTATTGGAGGAGGTCTATGTCCAGCAGTGGACAAAGATATACGCTGATGATGATGAATTGTCTGTATTGAACTGATTCCATATCTTGTTCTAAATAAAAGTACGTTGTCACTTAATAATAAGCCCTCGTTTCATGGCATCCCAGTAAATGCTACTCTGTGAAATTACGACGACCAATACAACTATCACTGTTACCCGAGCTTCCAAATAAATGGTGATGAAATGAGTACTATCTACTTTAGCAATCTAATACACAATATTCACTCGACCATTATTTAACGTATAAGGCTTCTAAACTTTTATACAAAATGCTAACGCAAATATTCCATATTTATACCATCAATTTAAATCAGATGACCGTGCGTGCACGCCAATTATTCACTGTTGAAGGTAAATCAATATCTGTTGCAAGCTACAGTGCGACGGCCGATACCCAATCCCTGCGAAGTACTAGCTAATTAATATCCAACAGTGTTGCGCAAATATTCAATGGTATTTATTGGAAATGGATTTCTGCGTACTCGTGTTTCGATGGCATGACAAAGGCATTACTGGAATTGTTAATGCCTATACTTTTTATATCTGACATGCTGCTGTCGATGGTGGAAAGGTTTTGGAGAATATGAAACATCGTATGGAAGGATCTGATGGCTTTCTAGACGTACTGATATACTGACTTCGCAGTACGACGGTAGTTTCTTCAAGAGTCCGTCAAATTATGTACTACTCGTTAATTATGTTGCTAAGCAACTGTGTAGTTCCTCTAGGTATGTGAGGAAGTTGCTTGAACGTAGAATCTAACAGCGAGTATATACTAAGAGAACGAACGCGAGCGAAAGTGAGCTAATGATATTCGCCGCTTGAGATTGTATGCTCGCTCGCCTTCGGTAAATAGTCCATACACGCTCATTAGTATCCTGCTATCATATGATAAAAAGGATATGAAGCAAATATTGGTATAAACTTCAAATACTTATCCTCGTTCGTTCGTACTTCGTTCGCGCTCGTTCCCTTAATCTGGAGGTACTTGGCATATTAAGAAGAACGATATATTTGTCATAGGTCAAGATATCTTCACTTACCTGTGTACTAAATGGTAGGAACGGAAATCCAACTTAGGTACTCTTATTATCCGCCCTGTGGAATGGGGGCGTTTGGAGAATTCCACCACGGTATCCCCTGCTTGTCGTAAAAGGCGACTAATAGGGGCCATCGGGGGGCCGTCCGCCCTTAGTGTACGTAGTGCACATCTCGCACATTGTGATGACCCTCGAGATGGACGGCAGCGTGGAGGGGAGGCCTCATGCTGCCGTTGACGCCGGGAGCCTCCTTCGGTTACGCGGGAGCTTTTGAGCCCCCCCATAGGAGACGGGCCGCAATAGGCGGCACCGCGCAGGGACGACTGCGGACGAAAACTTAAACATTTCAGTCAGAAAGAGCCCACAGTCGTCCCTAATCCGCCGAAGACGGCCACCGCGGAGTTTTAGTTGGTATGCCGTGTGTGTATATAGGTTAGGGACTCGGCCCGGCGGTCACCCGAAGGTTAAGATCAAATCCGGGTGGCTCAACGCCGGGCCGTAAGGCACGGTGACCCCAACATAACCGCTCAGTCACCCGCCCCCGATGGCTGGGCGGTAGTCATAAGGCACTTTATCCGCGAAAACAAAAAAAGAAAGGTACTCTTATTATACGATGCCATTAAATCAAGAAGACAATATGGATATTTTTAACTTGTACTTACTCATTATAACAATGATGTAACGTGGAACAAAAGCATCTAATTAGACATCCAACTAAACAATACTAACAAGTGTCACTATTATGGGAAGTTTTGGCACTTACCCAAAAAAGAGGACGTGCCTTTTTAGGATCCCGCAATAAAACTCTGCCATTGCTACCTTACTAAGCACTCCGTGCAGCGTCGTCTATCCTACCTTTATTATTCTATCGCTTATCTTATGAATTAGTACGTTCCACGCCGAAATTTTACGAGGAATATGTTATGTTCGCAAAACAAACAATACAATGAGTACTCACAGTGCGCCCACAAGCATAATGTCGGTAATTTCTTTGGCTGTATTCAGCTTTGTTTATCGGACAGTCAACTGAAGTAAAGTTGTATTCCAATATTAGCCAATCGCAGCGCCCGGATGCCTACGCACTGCGAAAGCAATCATGTCAAAACCACTGAGAAAGACTTATCAGAGCATTGCTCTGTAGTCTGTACTTAGTTACGTAACTTGTAATTACGGGCTAATATTCCTAAGGGATTAATTTGAATAAATCCTTTCTAAGTACTTACCTATATTACATAAAGAACTGATGTGCAAAGTTTCAGGCAAGTTCTACAACCGATAGTTCAAACTAAGCCCTTACAGTTAGTGAATGTTAAGAATTTTATGAAGTGGATTGCGAACACAAAAGTTTTGGAATACGGAACTGTCACTTCCCGTTCGTGACTCGTTCCTTACTGGTATTTTTACACTAGATATTACAGATTTGATCATTCCCGGAACATACAATATCTCTTGTTGTGTGACTGACGTTATGTCACGTTGAAATGACGCGTCATGACGCTCCGGAATGACTCGCGTCAACTCGTGGACTATTTTAAAACTGATTGGGTGACGATATTTCATTCACGACTGATATCCGGAAGATATTTGTTATGCGTTGTATTGAGGGCATTTCGGGTCAGGTGGGTTTGGAGTGTGACTAAGAATGAAAATTGCGCTGTAAATAATGGAGTTCATATTTGAATGTCACGGAATTGAATAATAGATACATTTGAGCGCTTTACATTTTTTTTTAATCTTGACACTGATCGACTGACAGTTTTAACTGATTATAGTCACACGTCAAACTCTCTTAATTAGGGCAAGGCAGATAGAGACCTTTATCTTTAGTGGGAATTATAATGTACTAGCTTTTTGTCGCGACTTTTCCGGATAAGCTACCTCCGTACTAAATTTCATAAAAAACCGTTCAGTAGTTGTTAGAAAATTGATAACATACAGACGTCTGTCTGTATGTAGAAAAGTGAACTTTGTTTTATAATATGTGTAAATTAAAAAAATATCCATATCCAAGCTAGAGCTTTGCTTTGGCTGCATATTTTTGCTCGTAATTACGCGCATGCACGACGAGTTCAATACGCAAGTTCAGTGGGTCAAGCGCGCGCACGTAACTAAACAAAATGTTGCTTTTATTTGCATTTATGAAATGTGTTTTATTTCACATACTTATTTATCATAAAATATTTTGAGTTGATACTGAATTTTGTGTTTAATTATCTACATCGATACGTTCAGCTAGCTTTTATGTCTGTAATATTTATATTTAAATAAATGCCTTATGGATATGGACTTAGAATAGGCGAAGTTGAATTGCGGCTATTTTATGTATCGTGTGTCTGTTTATTTTTGTCCTGGCATGGCAGTGAGACTTGATCTGTTGGTTCGCCTGGTCTAAAGATTATGTCATGAATGATATTCCTTGTGTGGTTCGTAGACGGTCGCCAGATTTATGCCGGCCTGTTAGTTTCTGTATTCAAATAAGAGTGTAATATTATGTGACATAATCATAATTCTAGGCCAGGCGTTTTGCAAGTAACTATCGAACTAGCGTGTAAGCAGGTGCGCTCTGCAGTGCAGTTATTCGCATCGTACGACCGCATCATTTGCAAATTTGTCGGCTTGTATCCGAGGTACTACAACATTGTTTGTTTTCATCCGCCACTCGCCTGTTGTCCCGTCAGAACCAGCTTTTAACATGTCATTTTCATAAACATCCGACTGGCTGCGGCGAGTCGAGTTAATGACCTGCGAGTCGACAGGGTAGTAGTTGTCTGTAAGTTGATTAATATTTCACTATTCGTATTACAACAAGAGAGATGCGCAGTAGATATCAATTTACCTAGAATTAAGGCCTTTCATTGCTCATGAAAAGTCGACTACCGCGAGTCAACTTTTCACAAGAGAATTTCTAGTGAAAAGGTTTCTGGAAAATACTGTTTTGTTGGAAATTCATAGAAATTGCTCCAATTGAAAGACTAGAACTGATAATCTGAAGGGTATGCTTTTATGACGGGTAAATTAATTTTATTATATTATTATGTAAGATATGCAATACGACTGTCTCAGTGGCAATTACTTGTAGAATAGGACACGAGTAGTGATTTTGTTTTTTTTTTGCTCCGTATAAGCTCGGAGACTGGAATGCCAAATGGCGATAGGCTTGCCCCATCATATCATGGGACGGAATACACAGCAGAAAGTGCGTACACTGTGAGTGTTAGTATCTAACATAAGAACTTACGTAATTATAAATTACTAGCTTTTCCTCGCGGCTTCGCCCGCGTTAAGGAGTTTTCACTATAAGGAGTCAATCATTATAAAATGTACTCTATGTGTTATTCCGATGTATAACCAATATTTCTGTAAAGTTTCACCCAAATCCGTTCAGTAGTTTCTTCGTAAAAGAGGAACAAACATACATATATACCTACATACATCCATCCTCATAAACTTTCGCATTTATAATATGCGTAGGATTTTATAATCACATTGATTGATAGATGGTATAATGGATTTTTGCAATGGCATTTGGACAAAATCAATATTTTTACTACATAAGCATTCACAATACAAATAGTTTTAATCCACACCAGTGGCGTAGAGTCCATATAACCCAATTCTTGCCAGCTTCCTTTTATGTAGAATCTAATTAGCATTAGAACGATTTGCAGTCCGTATTTCTTCTACATGTTGTGTCGGGGTCCCTTTTAGCAAATTTCACCTTACGTCACAGATCCACATGGTTTTGATTTTTTGTCTATCATGTAACAAAAGGTTTATATATTATATTTTAAGAAAGTTAATACATAATAACAGCAAAACAGTTTAGTTGCACTGCAAATTCTAATGAAAAATATCGCCAGTCTTCGAACGGACCGTGAAGGAATCCACAACATCCAACACTATGTAGGAGCTTTTGATACGATAAGCTCGAATTTCCTACGATGACATTTTTTACAATATCATTTGTTCAGCTTACTGCATCACGAAACCGCATCTTTGTTAAATTTCTTCAATCCTACATTCATTTAAGTAGTATTTCTGATGTTAATTTATTATGAAATTACTATAAGAACTTTGTCACTGATCATACAGTGATGTGTGTACATTATGCATTATAAAGATTTGAAAGACAACGCTAGCACTTTCTAGTTCTTATAAAAACTTTGTATTACTACTAAACTTGGATTGCTAAAGTTTGTACGCTGTTCGAGTGCTTAGTATTTTCATTTCTTTCTTCTTGACTGTCAAATGTTTTAGTACGTTATCATGTTATTTTTATATGATGGCTTCCATAGATCAGTTATTAATATCTAGTAGTGACATTATAAATAATTTATTAATCAATTAGTTACATGTTAGTAAAAATTCTATAAAAACAAAATTATGAAAATCACACGTTATCATAATGCAATTGCCAACACTCTTACGGTCATTTTCTACTTTGACAGTAACAGTCAAAATTACTGTTACTTTTGCTTTAATTCATGTTTCTGTTGTGACTGCTCTAATGGCTTCGTTATAGCGACGTTTTTATTGTGTCTTATAGTTTTACTTTAAAGACGTTCATTTTGCGGCAAATCTTAGGAATTTTATTAGATGTTACTTTTACTGTTCATAAAGAAATTTGCTGGTACTTACAATGTCGTGTGTTATTTCTTTCATATCTACTCGTAATTGCTTTAGACGACTCTTGTACAAACGTATAATTAACAAGCACTTGTGGATAAGTGGATGTGTTCTAACTTCTTCAAAAGCTCTGTTTGCAATTGACGAGAGGGCAGACGGTGTTCATTAACGTTTTTCAAATTGCTTTTAGAAACTTTGACAGAATGTTTTATAGTTATGACTGATTCGGCATATTTTTAATTAATTTTCGTATGGTCGGAACAATTCCTTGCCACGATTCTTTTTCAATGATAACCTACTTTGAAGCGACAGGAATTTGGTAATTTTAATGTTATTATTTTATGAATTCTTGTTGATTTAATCAATACCAATATAACAAAGCTAAATTGTTTCATTCTTGGAAAGCCATTATCTCTGATATTTTTGCTCAATTTCTGGAAATTCTTTCACTAATAAAGATCTATATTATTCTTGAGTGTTACTTGAGTCTACTTTATAATTCTCGGGAATGTACTTTTACGTGGGCGGAGCTAAAGCTGAAACTAATCAAAACAAAAACAAAAGAAACACACACCACGCAAATATCTCCAAGGGGTATGCAGAGGTGCAACCAGGGCATTCACTTTTCGCCAAGTGTGTTCGGTCCCATGATGTGACAGGGGGCGAGATCGCCATATCGCGCATAAAATTTCATACTCCGCGCTGATATTGTGCAGAAAATCCCAAATATCAGTTTGCCCGACTCGAGATTCGAACTCAAGACCTCAGAGCACTGCCGTGCCGCGCATGCAGTACAACTACGCCACCGAGGCAGTCTGAAACTAATCGCATCAGATTAAATTTATTTCTAAAATAAAATACATCGACAAATTGAATGGTTTATTTTGATATTCACTCATGCAAACATTTCATTGATCGATTACTGTTATCTGATAATTAAAACGCAGCCTTATAACAATTTAAATTAACCTGTATATCCGGTATATTTGAATATGCCTCAGTAATTATGTCGACTGGCGAGGGATAATTATGTTTCGTCAATCAATACTCTACATTTTTTTTTTTTTTTTTTTTTTTTTTTGTTTTCTCGGAGAAAGTGTCTTATGACTACCGCTCAGCCTTCGTGGGGGGCGACTGAGCGGTTATGTTGGGGTCACCGTGCCTTATGACCCGGCATTGCGCCGCCTGGATTTGATGTCGACCTTCAGGCGACCGCCGGGCCGAGTCCCTAACCTATGTACAACGCACGGCATACCAACTAAAACTCCGCGGTGGCCCTCTTCGGAATCAATACTCTACCTGGACGCCGCTTCATTTATCATAAGATGCAGTGGAGTTATTATGTCGTGTAAAAGATGCTGAGTTGTAGTCAGTTAGGCGAAATGATACATGGTGATAAATGGAAACTTTGCAATAAAATTAGGTAAAACACCATTTTGATTAGCGCTCAAAGGAACAATGTATGATATAAATAAAATACACATAAATCGGTTTACTTTGTTCCTCAGTCAGTAATTCTATCAATCAATCAGCCTGTCCCCATCCACTGCTGAACGTAGGCCTCCTCAAGTGAGCGCCAACCATACCAGTCTTGAGCAACCCGCATCCATCCACTACCCGCCGCCTTTTCAAGTCGTCAGTCCATCAAGCAGTACGGCGCGGCGTCCCTCATTACATCAATCGCGGTCTCCACTCTAGCACCAGTTCGCTCCATCGATTTGCTCAGTCAGTAATTATCATATGACAATTTAAAAAAAAAAAAAAACGATGATTCATGTCATGATCATTGTCCACAGGTTCTAGCTCACACACTCCAAGGTCTCGGTCAAGATGAGGGCATGTATCAGCAGTACATCCCGCTGGCGTTGCATCTGGCCGACGAGTTTTTTCTCACGCACCCCTCAAGAGATGTGCAGTTGCTGATAGCGTGCTGTATTGCCGACGTGTTGCGTGTTTATGCGCCCGAGGCGCCGTATAAAGATCAGGAGCAGGTGAGTCACCATCATTCATCATCACACCACAAGCCACAGCCACAAGATGTCCACTGCTGAAAATTTTCTTTTCCCCTAAAGATTTTATCATCAGTGGGTAGAAATGTAATATAACATTCAGACCGGAGTCTGGAATTGTACCCTGTATATGGTTATAGATGATCCCTTATCACGTGGGGCATAACATAGCTGGCGACATGTGAGCGGTTTACATCTCTACCTTTGAAAAGGGATTGTTATGTCGTTAGTGCACAAGCCACGTATCTGAGACTACAAATTATACCAAGGCTAGTGGCTGGTGTGATGATTTGGTAATATTTTACTGGTCATTTTTAAAAAACATTATAATACTGATTCCCAACATACAAGTTTGGATTAAACTTTGGGAGCCAGGGGAACTATAGCGCTTATCATTCTGTGTCTATTATGTATGGTGCTAAATATCTGAAACTGTTTGTTGAAATAAATTATTATACACCGGTGGTTAAGTTCTCTTTGTGTACTATTTCAGTAGATTGGTTCTCTGATAAGGTCAGGTATGTGCATTATACAGCTGCTGGTAGTATGCTACATCGTTGCCGCACGCACGCTATGTGCCCAAAGATAAAGAGCAGGTGGATTTGTTTAATGCTCCTCTTATATACTACCCACTCTTAGACTTAAGATGTTCCATTGTTTATAATTGCTTCATAAATCGTGACTTATTGCTGGATTGAAATAAAAGTATTTTGCGGATTTTATATTATAATTTTCTTCTAACCTCTCAAAGTCTGCCCTGTGACAATGTTTCATGTTCAATGTCTAATATTCGCGTAAACATAAGACATAATTATTGCTGTAACTTGGAATACCCGTATATTATAAAAAAAATATTGGATACCGACGTACTAAAATGTGAATTGATTGTTAACGAAACATTTGAATAATGTTTTCATTAAATAATAATTATTCACGTGTTGCCAATTCATTACTGTAAACTTTGCGGTAAATTCATTATAATTTGTATTTTGAAATCGTAAAAGTGAATAACGTCTGTAAGAATTTAATTATAAGCCATCTGGTAAACATTTTAGCAGACAGCCACCTAACGTAATCCTGGGCGAAGACCGGATAATTTTATTTATCACCGAGTAGTGTCAAGCAGGTAAACCGCGAGCTAAATCGGCAAACCACAAGTGACGCAACAACAGTGATGCCAGATGGCTGGTAATCCCTCCAAATTTGAGATATTAAACGCCACGGGAGGAAATTTGGGTGTTTGAAATTATCTCGGTTCAGATCGAAACATACGGTATTTATTGTATTAAGAATTTTTAAATGTAAAATAGGACAGCTTCTTTCGATCACCTACTTTTTTTATTGTTGACGAGACGAGCTTGCCGGTCGTCTAATGGTAAGCAATCCAACCGCCCATTAACAGTAGAAACACCAACACCTTGAATTAGAATCTATTGCTTGGGCCACTGCGCTCGCCATCCCGAAATATGAGATGTTAAGTCTTATTATGTCCAGTAGTTACACTGGCTACAATATCCTTCAAACCGGAACATAACAGTGACTACACACTGGTGCTTGCCGTCAGATATAGACATTTTGGTGGTACCTACCCAGGCGGACTGTCTCATATGAGAGACCTACCACCAGTAAATGTACACTACTTTAATATTTTGAGAGGATATTTCTTGAAACCCCTGTTTTTATGAGTTCCTTGTTCGTTTCATATTACAAAGCAGTCGTCTGGCCTCACTGCGTAACAAAGATAAAGTGTACCATACCTGTTTGAGCCTCCATTCACAATAGACGCAGCTGACGGTTTCCGCGGGGCTGTTCGATAAAAATGAGTCGAAATAACACACGAATTTGTACAGAAAAATATTTTAAATAATCGTAATGGACGTATGATTGATGTTGATTATGCAGATGATTATAGTTTTGTATATAATTGTGTTCAATTGCAAATTATTCGTCTATTCTTTTTTGTTGCTTAATTTATTAGAAGTACTACCAAGGTCTTTCGTTTGCGATAGTACCTGAGTTGGAGTTATAACATTATCTATACTGATATATAAAGCTGAAGATTTTGTATGATTGGCCGCACTAATCTCAGAATCTACTAAGCGCATTTAACTTTTTTTCATTAATGGGAAGCTACATTACTTGTGTGTTTGAGGTTGCTTTTATCTGGGAAAAACTTTTTCACGTGTGCGGAGCCACAGGCAAAAGCTAGTCATATATTTCAGCCACTCATTTGCGTGGACTCCCTTTTGAGTTCCAGTTTGAAGTGCTAAGCTCCGCTAAATTATTGGGCATTTGAGGCTGAATAGGTAATGATTGTTTGCTATTGTAACTATTGATGGTAGTCATGATTATCATCAGCCGAGAGATTTGATCTTATCATTCGATTGTTAAAAAAAATCTTTATTACTGGCGCTGTTAAGTTCAAAATTTAATTACGCATTAAAGCTCATAATGCGTTATTTGAATCCGTACTGCCACAACGGAGTCTTGTAAATTTCATTTTCAATAGAGTTGAGAATTGGAAAGCGAATTACATTTCTATTGTGTTTCAATTCTTTGAATAATATGAGTTCTCTCGTGTACTGCGCGTTGTAAAGGTCTTTTATGACTGTGACGAATTGTGTTAACTAAATGTTCGTGAGGTGTGTTTATCTCATCTTTATTGTTTGTTACATTTTAATTACCGTCTCGTAGTATGAATTTAATATGACTCTCGTTAGAAGCATTGCATAATTGGATTTTAACTTCAGAGCAACTGTCTACTGATTTCTGTAAGCCGAGTAGGTACAGTAAATTGACTTTTCTTTTTATAAAGACTTCAATGTTTATATCGCTTTAATTCGTCAATTAAAAGGCCATCTTACTGGCACATCATGGATGCTAAGGACTATATTTTTAGTCAACAGACATGCTATTAGTGGAATAAAGTGCAACATGAAGAAATTCAGAATTACAAATTATATAGAAAATAGATTGTTCAAAAGTTAATCACGTAATAACTTGTTTGATGCCATATCAGGAGATTCAAAAATCAACCCTAAAGCATATAAATATGCACAACCTTACCAACAATTTACAACGAAGCGGTACTAACTTCAAATGCAATTCACTGTGCCTATTCATGCACTCAGACAGATATATTACATGTAGAGTATCTCGGAATGATATTATATTTGAACGGAGCGACAGTGATAAGGATATGACATAAACTATAAGTTGCATGACGACTGCATTATAAAATAACTTGCAATGAGGTCAGAGAAAAGTTAATAAAGAATATATTTATAGAATCAAGATCATCCCGTTTGTCTTTTTCCATTGTAATAAAAATGATTGTGGTTAGTAAACGTAGATAGTGGTTTAGTGAGTATATAGATGCTTCGCCACTGCTAGCTACTGCATTTCCTACAATTTCTTTTGATATAGAACCCAGCAGGACTTGCAATCTGCTGTTTGGCGGTAGAACTTGTACCAATACAGATGGTCTATCGAAAACAATACTTGCCATCCATTAGAAATTACTTCAATACATGTATTTAATAAATAATGCCAATATAATCCATTGTCTTTCTTTTTCTTGCCCACCAGGTGAAGACAATATTCCTGTTCCTTATCAACCAGCTGCAAGGTCTTCGGGATCCCAAAGACCCGGCTTTCAAACGCTATTTCTATCTACTGGAGAATCTCGCCTACGTCAAGTCCTTCAACATGTGCTTCGAGTTAGAGGACTGCCAGGAGATATTCTGCGCCCTGTTCTCTCTCATGTTCAAAATTGTCAAGTAAGTTGTCTAGTACTAGAACCACATTTATATCAACAACAATAAAAGCAATAAATACGGCGTAATTACTATGTTATTATTATTATTTTATTGCTTTGAATGAGGAGACGAGCCCGCCGTCCGCCTGATGGTAAGCGATACGACCGCCCATAAACAGTAGAAACACTATCTAAGACCTTGAATTACAAAGTATTGTTTGGTATTCCACGGCGCTCGCCGTCCTGAGACATGAGATGTTAAGTCTTATTATGTCCAGTAGTTACACTGGCTACAATATCCTCCAAACCGGAACACAACGGTGACTACACTCTGCTGCTTGGCGGAAGATATAGACGTTACCTTGATACCTACCTTGGCGGAATCTCACATATGAGAGACCTACCACCATTAATGTTAAATCGAAATCCAATGTTGCCAACTGCCGCAATAAATGACTCACAAACTGTATTAAGTTTGCAATGCTGTCAAAGTCGAGTGCCTAAATAATATAATAGCTACAACTGCGCTTCATAGCCATAAATGCTTTAAATTTTGATGAATGCTAGTAAAAGTTAGCGTAGTCTTGGCATCATTTAGTTCTTTGAAAGGTAACTACCAGTACTAAGTTAAGTAAAGTGTGGTAGGTGGATAGTAGATATATTTATATTTATTTTGTATCGAAGTGGATTGCACCTAATCTATGCATGGTTAAAAGTCCGTCAAAATGTATTCGGATTTTTTTTACACAAAATTGGTATAGTTTTGGCGATTGTCGAACGTTGCTAGGTGGAATAATGTGTCATATACATTAAGGTATGGTTTTAAGCAGTTACTTTACCATGCGAGCATGAGAATAAAATAAGATTGTATACTCAATTGTGTAAAGTGATCACCCTCAATAATATAATCTTAAATTCGTATCTCCAGCAGCTGAAGTGTATTATTCAATAGAAAAATACTCCACTCTGTCTTAAATCTTTACATTAGAAGAGCGCGCTGAAAATAGATTTAATAACTTGCTTCATAGAATTTATTTTCCTTTGTAAAGTCTAAGTACATAATATTTTATTCGCAACAAAATTCAATAAAGAAAGAAGGTAGCTTAGATCTAAATATAAAAGTTCTCGGTAAAAGAACGTATTTATATTGCGCTGGTGTGAATTGTGACTGTTACACACTCACGCCTTTCATCCTTGAAGGGATGGGCAGAGGCGCAACTAGTCCACTTTTCGCTATGAGTATTTCGTCCCTTGATGTGATAGAAAGCGAGCTTTGTCATACCGGGCACAAATTCCAGAGTAAGGAATGATACTGAGAAGAAAAACAACTATTCGGCCCGAGGGTCGAACCCGAGACGTCAATATGTCTCATATCTCCATCGAGGCAGAAAGTGTGACTAAAAACATCATTACAAAATTCTCTAGCCATACTAAAAATAATGAAGTAACAGGCATCAAAGAACGTA
The DNA here is from genome assembly GCF_014839805.1 of Manduca sexta. Lineage (NCBI taxonomy): Eukaryota > Metazoa > Arthropoda > Insecta > Lepidoptera > Sphingidae > Manduca > Manduca sexta. The sequence continues at coordinate 6,879,071 of NC_051118.1, forward strand.
TTTGAAAATGTCCCACATTGGACGGATAAAAGTCTACAACAGCGCTGCGGCCCTGATTTTGCATAATTCCCGTTGACCCGATTCAGGATTGACACACGAGAGCCGTTAGTTACAGTTTGTCGATGATTTTAAACATTTGCATTGCAATGATTGGTTGGAAAACGGGGATTTTATTGAAAAACTCTTTGAAAAATAAATAGTAGTTGGAGTGGTAAAAAAATATAGCTGGTGTAATGTAGGCGTATTTTTATTAATCAAACACTGTGCGTATACATAAACCAAATGTATATGCAGGTGTCCCAAAAAATAGTGTCAAGCGGAGGTCCAGAGATAGAGCACCCCTTGGGGTATCCGAATCACCCCCATGTATGTTCTGCGATTTATCATAGTTTTTGAGTTATGAATATTTTTCGGAATTTTTGAGAATTTTCGATTTGAACAATTACATGTTTATTTTTTAAAAAGTAGAAGACTTCATCGTAATTTTTTTGTTGAAACAAAATTTTCATTAGTTGTACTTTTTTGCTAAAAACAATCAGCTTCGTATCTTTAATGAAAATGTTGGTCTGATGTGAAAAACTTATGTTCTATGAATTATGACTTTAATTTTCTACTTTGAATTAAAAATCTAAACAGGTGACTTTGCTGGTTCTAAGGTAGGTCAAAAAATACTCCAGACTCGCAACTTACATATTCATTAAAAAAACACAGTCCTTCATGGGCTCAATTTGGCTAAAATCAGCCTTAAAAGACAGCAAGGTGGAAAATTCAAAAAAAATACCAGCAATTACAATGGCCCGAGGGGATAAGAGACCGAATCATTTAATATATTATTCAATTTACACCTGAAATATAACATAGAAGACCGGCTGCCAGACCTTAAGACACTGTGAGCTCATTCTGCTTAGATCGGAGCGTCAACAGCTAAAATTTAATTAAATTTAAAAAAGTTGTATATTTGAAAAATGTAGGTAGATATTGTAACTTTGACTTTACGGATGAACAACACCTCAGTCCCCCCCGTGACCATGAAGGCTGCAAAGTCTTCGAAACGTCGGGAGAAAAGTAAAATATTAAAACCGCGATAAAATCCGTTAAATAGTTTTTAGTTTTTATTTCAATGTCTAACATTCGCGTAAACATAAGAAATCATAGAACTTTGTAATAGCCAGCGAAATTTCCTACATATTATGCAAACAGCGCATCAACAATTCTTCTACTAAACAACTAAACGTTACATCATGCCCTTTGACTGTATCCATGTGCATTATATAATTTCGTAAGACATCACAATTCATTGCGACATCACTTTTGACATGGCCTGTTCGTGGCAAGACTGCGTGATGTATCGAACCTAAAACAAGACAAACAGCAATGCAATGTTGTATATGTCAGTGTTTAACCTCATGGTACCAATTTGGTGTATTTCAGCGCATATTTGCGCTATTTGTGTAATCCAACATCAACTTTGAACACAAGTAAGACAAAGTCGATATTGCTTTGTCTAAAAGCCGCAATGTGACAAATACGCCAAGTTTGGATTGCGGTGTTATAAGATGTTCCTTGTTAAATTAGTCGGTAGGTTAAGTATGGCTGGCTTTTTAAGAATTAGTGACTGATCTGTGTTTGTTCCTGTAGGATTACATAGATATTAGAAACATTAGGCTAATTGTGTCGTCTGGTGAGGTTATCTCTTGTCAGTCGACATTCTATGTGGATCCAGCTCCGCTTACTATAGGATAGGGTCACTTTGTCGAGACCGTTTAAAAATCTAGTCAGCCCTACAAAAAGATAGCTGCTCAAGCAATCAAAATCCTTAAAATCCTTAAAATCAAATAATAAGGTCCTAAAAATGTCTACCATTGAATAATTGAATTCATTTCGCAATAATCAGGAGGTGACTCTTTGATAATATTATCCCCTCGGGCGTCTCCCGGGGTCACCCGGGTTGGCGACGTCACCTAAACTGGGTATTATGATACCCATTTTATACAAGCCACCGAGGATTTTTCATTAGTCAGATCTTTTATCGGATAAATGACTTTCCAAGTTTGACACATTTTCTATAGGAAATCTGTCAAAATGCCGAAGATATTGTTCCGATTGGATTTATATTTTACTAGATTAAAAATCAGATTTAAGAAAAGTTTGACGAGCTGAATATGGGATTTTTCTTGTTAAAATATGATCCGTTGTTATTTTGATTGCTGGTGGTAGGATATATTTTATATCCGTCCAGATAGCGACCACCGTACACAAGGTTATAACCCACCGTAGTGGCCCACGTAAGAGCGTTGCTTTCCGGGATCAGCCTGTGTATATCCGGTTCTAACAGGCCGGCATAATTGTCGCGACTGCTGAGGTAATCATCACTCGTCAGTCGACATTCTGGTGGGGTCACTTTGCCGTGTGTTACGTACACACGTATGAAAAACAAACAAACTGTTTGCCGCACTCAGCTCCGTTCGTGTGAAAGACTTCTCTCGGGATAAAAGCATCGCTATATATTCTACGGGTTCAATAGCCTTAATGTTAATCGAGAATATGGTGTTTTTATTTGAATCAAAGTTTATTCACATTCGTTCAAAGGTCATCCTTTACTTCTAACAAAAATCCGAATATATGCTCGAACTTTCGCATTTATACTAAAAAATTTAAGCCATGTAACATGAGTTGGTTAAACACGAATACCTTAAGTCGAGAAATCATTTCCTGCTGCCCTAATTATCGGGCACGTGTATGTCAGTGAAAAGATTTTAGTTTACAATGCAGCGGCTTCGCATTCATTTTTTTTTTGTTAATCTTTATTTAAGGAGCTTGGTCGTTATTTCACGACTATGTCGCTCCGTACGTCCACTTTTATCCATGCCTACTATTTTTTTATAAAATCAAAATATTTTTTTAATAAACCCTTAGCCTCTTCCGATACTGGAATGGACAAAAAGCTATTTATGCTGCCCACATTAAAGCTCAAAGTATGAGGCCCACTCCGCACACACTCCGACAAAACATGAATTAAGTCATCTCTTACTCCACAGTCAGAGCAGTTTGGGGAGTTTGACGCCTGCATAAGATGCTTAAACATATTTGTCGGAATATGCCCAGAGCGGAGCCTCATTACTGCCACTAGCTCTTGTCTGCTCAAAGCACAATCAGTAATCCTTGGAGATTGTAACGGCTCAGGTTGAATCGTGCGGTACCATATGCCTTTTTCTTGGGAACGTTTATCAAAAAACTCATTCCACAGTTGGATACATTATTAAATAAATAAATGGATTCGCATTCATTGTTAATTATCACTTTAACCGTGAACGTAAATATTGTCACGAAATATGTGTGACTGAAAGTATTTTTTTATTTTAATGGTACTTGAATTCTTTAGGTTTACCTCTATGTTAGAAGTAGATTACCAACCAAGAAGAATTGAAAATCACCCAAATTCAGGGTTAGAGTTTGTCCCCGATGTGTTAGACCACTGGACGGCCGCTAGTTAGTATAATTACAACATAATGAAGGCTACTAAACATAGATTTTATTATCCATAGCAAATCGCAGTTTGAACTAACTAAACCCTAAGCTAAACAGATGATCAGAATCCCACGGTCGCCCCCACCTATCCCCCGTCTCCCGGGAAAATGGGGGTGGTCACCGGGAGGGATGCACGTTCGATTACAACGTGCCGAGGACAAGAAACTCACCCGGCTTATTCAATTAAAACTTGCTTTTTCATTCCGAATGCAACTAGCGACTTGATAATATAATGTTAAAATTTGCTGCTAGGGACTTTTGTGTTCTTAGTAATGTAACAATTGAATGAGTCAATATTTTTATGTCCAGTTTCATTGTTTCATGTATTTAAAAAGCAGAAAGGGCAATTGATCAAAGACAACTTTTTGTGATAGTTGACTTGCTTTGTCTACATAATTACATGATAAGTATAAGTGTGTAAAAAGTGAATGCTTTTACTTCTACCTTACTGTTCAATGTACAAAACGTTTCCTCCTTCCTTAAATATTGGATTAAATATGGGGGATTCAGTGTGCAATATCTAAAAAAGCTTTGTGCTGGAATATTTTCCTTGCTTTACCCTGCAATTAACATTCAGTGGCAATAAAGGCATACAAAAATCCTTATTTGCCATTTTTCTAAGACTACCGTGCATTTAACTGCAGCTGCCCAATGAAGCTGTGTGCTATGATCAATAAATATTTAAACATTCCCTTTCATTCAACAGCACAGAACATTCGACAAAAGTGAAATCGTTCATGCTGGACGTCCTCTGCCCACTGATCACGGAGTCGGACGTGGTATCCAACGAGTTGCTGAACGTGATACTCATGAACCTGGTGGAGCCCAATAAGCGTGATCACAAACACGCGTACGCTCTTGCCAAGGAGCTGATAGTGAAGACCAATGAGACGCTGGAACCGTACATACAGGCGGTGAGTAATGAGCAAATGACAGATGTGAGTGAATGTTTGGCCAGGATAGTGAGAAAAAGGTTATTTTGACGTAGATTCTAAACTATTGCTCCTAGTTAAAGGCTTTAAAGTTGGTTAGAAGTTTTGGGAAATCAGCAAGATGTTCAAGTGGGTTTGCATTTATGAATCTATAAGGCAAACCGGGCTATCTGCGTTACTTATAGTAGTATCTAGATTTGTAATTAATGTACGTCTCGAAATTTCAAAAATGTTTACTTGATGACTATAATTCAATTATATTTGCAGTTTTTCAACCACGTCCTGATCCTTGGCAAAGAAGAGAAGACTTTACTTATATTTTCAAAAGTATACGAACTAATTTATGAGCTATACCAATGTTGCCCGTCAGTGCTATTGTCGGTACTGCCACAGCTAGAGTGTAAGCTAAAGTCGGCCCAATTCCAAGAGCGATTGAGCGGCGTGGCGCTCCTAGCTCGAATGTTCTCTGAGCCGGGCTCAGAACTGGCCAAACAGTACCCGGCTTTATGGCGAGCCTTCCTTGGCCGATTTAATGATATATCAGTGCCAATTCGTATCAAATGCGTGCAATATTGCATGCACTTCCTTGTCCACCACCCAGGTCTGAGGAAAGATATAACAGAAACATTAAAACTACGTCAGCACGACGCACACGAACAAGTTAGGTATGAAGTCGTTATGGCCATAATAGCTACAGCGCAAAGAGACTTCCAAGCTGTAGCTGAGTCCGAAGATTTACTACATTTTGTAAGAGAGAGGACACTGGATAAGAAATTTAAAATAAGGAAAGAAGCCATGTCCGGACTCGCTATGATCTACAAGAAATTCCTCACAGAAGAAACAGTGCCACCGGCTACAGAGAAAGCGGTGCAATGGATCAAAGACAAAATCCTTCACGGATATTACATGACGGCTTTAGAAGACCGTTTACTAGTCGAAAGACTTCTGAACACGTCACTAGTACCGTACACATTGCCAGCTCCGGCGCGAATGAAAAAACTATACTATTTGATGTCAAATGTCGATGATAATGCTACGAAAGCGTTCATAGAACTTCAGAAACACCAGCTAGCTGTCCGACGCACGGTGGCGGAATGGATAGAACTTCACAGGAAGCCAGCTACCCCCGCCGTTCAGAAAGAGTTGATAGCAAAAGTGCTTCACATCAGTTCGAAGTTTCTGCCAGAGTCTGTGAAGGCGCAGGAGTTTTTGAACAAGTTCTCGCTGCACATGAAGCAAGCGCCGGAGCTGTTGCAAGGAATGGAGACTATATTGAACCCGAACGTCAGCTGTGAAGTCTGTGTTCGCACAACGGTGAGTTGTTGAAATTATTTCTCATAATCATGTATTTATTATATTTCTGCTTAGTTATCACCAACAATATTTTCATTCAAGATCTGATCTGTTCTGAGGGCCTGTGTCACATTATCAAATAAATGTTACCCGCGAATTAACTAACAGTTAATGCTGAATGCACTCTTGTTTACAATTTATTTGGTAGCTTGAAGTTTGTTTTGGTAGTCTTATTAAATTTCATTATTAGCGTTTACTGAGACATCGATGTCTTTAGTCTTGTGTTGCGTTAATACCATACTTAAGTTGAATAAGAACCAATGTAAAAATGAAGTTCATAATATTCAATCTCATTTAGATGAATAATTAATTTCTTTTTTAATTATATTTACTCATTTACATTACTCAGTGCATTAGCCTGCAGTCAGGTTTCTTTAAGTCTATAAATTAGTCCGTTTAACATCAGTGATTATGATTTATTCATAAAAGTAACAAAGTTAAAGTATTAATGTAAATCGAGTTTGGGAAAGTTTTAAAATAACAAATTATAATGATATATTGTGGCTTCGTGACGTGACTAGACATTTAACCAGAACCGAATATGTTTTAGTAATATTATGGACAACGATATGAATGATAAATAAATATATAGTTTATTGTTACTTTCAAACAGCTGGTTGCAAAGATTTTTATTATCTAGTCGTGTTTGTGATTTTATAAAGTTTTCCTATATTTTGAACAAGAACTTGGACGTTTTCTTTATATTCAAAATTACATTACTTAAATAAATTATAAATGCATTATGTAAATGGATAACAAATAATTTAACTAAATTTACAAATTTGGTATTTTTTGGAAGTACAAATAGTCACATAACTAAAGTTTTTTGAATTTTAAATGTTATTATCGTTCGAAATTTCAAAATTTTGATAATTCATTATAATCATGACTACAATATGTGTTGTTGTTATTTCCAAAGTTCGTTTAAAATTGCCGAGTACTTCATTTTATTATCACAGAATCTGTAAAATGGGTGTGTAACCTGATTGTTAGTTACTTCCATCATGAACTTACTCAAGAGAGCGAGATTTGAGAGGCTTTGGAAGCCTTAGAAATGGGCACCGGGAGGAGCGAGGATGATTCCACCTCTATTAATTTTACTGATGGTACAAAACGAAACAGCTAAGTTAACCGGCTGATTATAGGAAACTTGTGACAGTCATAGTGGCCCACGTAAATGTGTCGCGTACCAGGATCATGTGTATAAAGGTCTTCGGACAGGCCGACATAATTATGTTGACTGCCGAGGTATAAACATCGTTCGTCAGTCAACACTATCAGGACCCAATCCATACTCTCACGTGTAGTGACGACACTGCTGTGCCAGTTTAAAAAAGATCTGAAATATTAGCTTCCTGTGGAGTTATGTATGGCTACTGAGATATCAGTAGACACAAACACACATCTCACTTCCTTGCTCAGTATTTCTTTCATTTAAGGTTGACAATACGTTTGAGATTCCTCTCGTATTGTGGGTGTTAATGGGCTCTGATCACTAAATATCACGTGACTCGTTTGCCGACTTATGCTATAAAGATGTATATTTACTAGTTTTCTGAAATATATAAGTAAAAGAAAGTGGTGTTAGTTACACTATTTATAACTCAAGAACGGATGAACCAATTGGGCTGAAAATTGGCGGAGAGGTAGCTTAGAACCAGGAGACGGACATAGAATACTTTTTATCCAGTTCCCACGGGAACGGGACGTGATATAAGACGTGGTATAAGAAAGCAAAGAAGGGTCTTATACTATCTCCATACCAAATTTTGCTTTGGATAGTAGCCTATAACCTTCCCAGGGGGGAAGGTTATAGGCTACTATCCCGGGAAAATATATAGTGGGACTTTTACCCCGGAAAACTCCTTCACGCGGGCGAAGCCGCGAGCAAAAGCTAGTATCCTATAAAAATACGGGACTTAACAAAGCTATTAATATTCAAAAAGTATAGACACCCTAAAAAATCATATAAAGGAAGAGTTATGTGATGGCTTATGTGAGAGTTAACGTATATTTAAACTAGTACGAACAAAACAGTAGCATGTGTAGTTTATCGTGCTATTTAGGACGATTTCCAGTTTTCCGATTGCATTCCATTTGTAATGGCATTTTTATTAAAATATACGATGTGTTTGTGTTTTATATTTGTGTCTATATTCTTCCAAACAGTCGAGCGTCCTCAAGAAACTCGGCCAGCCGGTGATGACGAATCTGTACTACAACACTGTGAAGATGCTGCTCGAGCGCGTCAGTTCGGTGATGATCGATCACGAGTCGCTGCTCATACTCGTCGGGTACGTCGAGGGCGCTGTCAAGGGCACGGATCCCACCATAGCCGATGAATGCGGTGAGTGACGTAAATTTTCTTTACTTTTCTTTTTTTCTTTTCTTTTCTTTTCTTTTTTTATTTCTTTTCTTTTCTCTTCTTTTCTTTTCTTTTCATTTCTTTTCTTTTCTTTTATCGTTTTCGTGGTTAAGTTGACAGGTATATTTTATTTGACCAAATTGTTTTTGTAATATGAGTGATAATGTGAGTTGATTACTAACATTATTAACATTCCGACTAAAGTGTTGTTCACCTTCAGGCATAGAGCTGAAGAAGGCTGCGGAGCGCGGCCTGAAGCTGCTGGTGATGCTGTCGTTCGTGTTCCCGGCGCACTTCCTGCACGAGGACGTGCTCAACCGGCTCACGTCGCTGCTGGAGCTGGACGACGAGACCGTCGCGCCGCACATCCTCGCCGCGCTCACCTTCCTCGGCAAATACAGGCCGCTCAGTCAGTATACTGTATTACTTTGTTTTGGTCCTTCGAACCACGTGCCTTTTTGGGCCCTCCAACCATATATTTTGAGTATAAGTTGTAAATGTGTTTTTGGTCCTTCGAGCCAGATACATTCACGTTAAAAAAATGTTAAAAAAATTAAAAAGCTGACATACGATATACATACTATGTACACCCAAATAGTATGTATATCGTATGTTAGTTTATCTACATACTGCGATTTCTTATTTCCTTAATCAAACAGCAAATAGAACTTTCTTTAGGGTACATAAAAATATTATGCTAGTCTGTAAAGTAAATAGTATGGCAGTGCTCTATCTTATGGGTAACCGTCATCGTTTACCATCAAGCGGCCCTCTCGTCTAACCATTCTGAAATTTTCCAATGGCAATGCAAGGCAATGTGTTTTCATTGTTGCAGGTGAGGCGTGTCCGGCGCTGTTCCCGCGATTGATCACACTGTGCAAGGCGTACGCTGAAGTGGGCACGCCTAAACAGGCCAAGAACGCCGTCAGGTGAGTGTCGCGTTAATCAATCGGTACCTCACTTTAGGGTCACAAAGCGATGTCGCTTGAAAGCAAGAGCGTCGCCAGCCGATGGCCCAGGTGTGTGTGTGTGTGTGGGGGGGGGGGGGGGTTAGTTGATATGCATAATGAGAAAACTATCGTGTGTATATCGACTAAAAAGTCAAGAACACATTTTCCTGGTAGAAAGGCGTCTTGGATCCTCCCCTGGTGACCACAAAGTTATAGATGTGCAAAGAACAAAAACAGAATTTTTTCGTGGCGTAATGTTGCTATTTTTTTTCGCTTTTACGCGTTAAAATGTTTTATTCTCAGGTTATTATTCTCATTTAAATATCTTATTAATCCTTTCACGGGTCGTTGGCAGTGGCTATTTAATTTTTAATGTACCGTAGTTAAAAATATTCAGGAAATACTTATTTATAAATATAATATGCAAGTGTAGTTGATGCATATTAAAATATTGATGCATATCGTTTACTGTTAATTTAATTATTCAGCTGTTTAGTCTCGCTGTCGTATGTTCTTTCCGCTATTTCTTTCAATGACATTGTGTTGCACATTGATTGTGTAATTAAATATATAGGTGATATGAATGTTAGGCTTTTAAAATGAATACTTAAAATAAACCTATTTCACGGATTTTCGATCGCGTTTTTTTATATTAAAAACAAAAAAATATATATAAATACGTTTCAATATTTCTAGGACAGTGTATATATTCGGAAAAAATAAATAAAAACATTTTTTTACATAAGCATACTGATCATTTACGATAGTTTGGAATCGTTACTTAAATTTTCAAATTGGATTGTTCATTTTGTTTTCTCGTGGTGATTTGCATTAGACTAGAATAATATTTATTTTATTACCTAACTAGCTTTTGCTCGCGGCTCCGCCCGCGTTATAAAGTTTTCCGTTATAAAAGTCTCGCTATATATTTTCCCGAGAGCCTATGTTCTTCCCAGGGTCTCAAACTGTCTCCATACCAAATTTCATCTTAATACGTTGGGTAGTTTTTGAGTTTAACACATTCAGGTAGACAGATGCAGCGGGGGACTTTGTTTAATAATATATTTTTGTAGAACTTTTTAAGAGGAACAATCCCGTCATACATCATTGTTGCATAACTTTAACCGTTTATGCAGCGCACGCACGGAAGCTCTCAAACAACAAAAATTTCCCCGTTTTTGCAACATGTTTCTTTATTGCTTCGGTCCTATTGGTCATAGCGTGATGATATATAGCTTATAGCACTCCACGAACAAAGGGCTATCCAACACAAATAAAATTTTTAGTTCGAACCGATAGTTCCTGAGATTAGCCATTACTGCTCCGCTCCTTTTGATAATAGCGTGATGATATATAGCCTATAGCACTCCAGAAACAAAAGGCTTTCCAACACAAAAAGAATTTTTCAAATCGAACCGGTAGTTCCTGAGATTTATCATTACTGCTCCGCTCCTATTGGTCATAGCGTGATGATATATAGCCTATAGCACTCTAGGAACAAAAGGCTATCCAACACAAAAAGTTTTTTTTTAATTCGAACCGGTAGTTCCTGAGATTAGCCATTACTGCTCCGCTCCTATTGGGTATAGCGTGATATATATAGCCTATAGCACTCCACGAATAAAGGTCTATCCAATACAAAAAGATTTTTTCAGTTTGATACAGTAGTTCCTGAGATTAGCGCGTTCAAACAAATAAACAAACAAACAAACTCTTCAGCTTTATATAATAGTATAGATAACACAGTGAATTAAACTGCACTCACTCGAGAGTTTGAGAGAGTGTGTGTGTATGTGAGTGTATGTGAGTGTATGTGAGTGTATATGAGTGTATGTGAGTGTATATGAGTGTATGTGTATCTATACTATTATATAAAGCTGAAGAGTTTGTTTGTTTGTTTGTTTGTTTGAACGCGCTAATCTCAGGAACTACCGGTCCAAACTGAAAAATTCTTTTTGCGTTGGATAGCCCTATGTTCGTGGAGTGCTATAGGCTATATATCATCACGCTATACCCAATAGGAGCGGAGCAGTAATGCCTAATCTCAGGAACTACCGGTCCGAACTGAAAAAAATCTTTTTGCGTTGGATAGCCCTTTGTTCGTGGAGTGCTATAGGCTATATATCATCACGCTATACCCAATAGGAGCGGAGCAGTAATGGCTAATCTCAGGAACTACCGGTCCAAACTGAAAAATTATTTTTGCGTTGGATAGCCCTTTGTTCGTAGAGTGCTATAGGCTATATATCATCACGCTATACCTAATAGGAGCGGAGCAGTAATGGCTAATCTCAGGAACTACCGATTCGAACTGAAAAAATCTTTTTGTGTTGAATAGCCCTTTGTTTGTAGAGTGCTCTAAGTTATATATCATCACGCTATGACCAATAGGAGCGGAGCAGTAATGGCTAATCTCAGAAACTAGGAGTTTGAACTGAATAATTCTTTTTGTGTTGGATAGCCCTTTGTTCCTGGAATGCTATAGGCTATATATATCATCACGCTATGCCCAATAGGAGCGGAGCAGTAATCGCTAATCTCAGGAACTACCGGTTCGAACTGAAAAAATATTTTTGTGTTGGATAGCCCTTTAATTCCTGGAGTGCTATAGGTTATATATCGTCACGCTATGACCAATAGGAGCGGAGCAGTAATGAAACATGATGCAAAAACGGGGACAATTTATTAGTTTTGAGAGCTTCTGTTGCGTGCGCTGCGTAAACGGTTAAAGTTATGCAACAATAATGTATGACGGGATTGTTCCTCTTAAAAGTTCTACAAAAATATATCATAAAACAAAGTCCCCCGCTGCATCGGTCTGCCCGAACGTGTTAAATTCAAAAACTACCCAACGTATTAGGATAAAATTTGGCATGGAGACAGTTTGAGACCCTGGAAAGAACATAGGCTCCCGGGAAAATATATAGCGTGACTTTTATAACGGAAAACTTTAGCCCGAAAAACTTTATAACGCGGGCGGAGCCGCGGGCAAAAGCTAGTGTTATTATATTATTAAATGCCATTTCGGCTTGAGAGTTACATTTCCGTCGTCTAAATTCTTAGACTTAAATTTCACATAACTGGCTAATTTATGATGTAAACTGAACCCTACCCCGTTGTGACTAGGTGCCTATTCGTGAACGTGCCGGAGCAGCGCACGCAAATATTCACGGACATCCTGGAGACGCTGAAGGCGACGCTGAGCCCGCACTCGGAGCACTACCGCACCGCCATCGTCACGCTCGGGCACATCGCGCACAACCTGCCCGACAACTTCCCCGTTCACATCAAGAATATCGTCTCTAGGAAGGTAAGTCACCAGCGCCACTGCTGATCCTGGCTTACAGGAGTTGCAGTGGTGGGTGTGAGGGCGGGAAAGTCTCTGATTCTGCGTTGTGCAGTCGCTCTTAAATATTTTATGTAGTCAGACAGGGTGGACAAAACATCGAAATAAAAACGACGCTTGAAAGGCAATCATATCTATGCGACAAATATACTGAAAATGAATTGTTTAAATATATTGAATCGCCATTTTTTTCTGCGTCATTTGATCTAGGTTTTGTAGGTCTAGGACAATTTTAATAACATGAGACTATATCTTTATAAAATAAAGAGTTTAATTGTTATGAATTTTCATATTAAAATCGAATATTTAAAGCACTCTACTCAAAAATTTACTGATTGGCGCTTAGATATTATTGCCTTTCAAGCGTCGAAAAAATATCTTAATTATATTATTTAAGAATGCTCGTATTTACTAATGGTTATGGGTACATAAGCACTGTCCCTGTATAAGTAAGTGTCGTTGTGGTGCAGATAGTGAAGGAGCTGCTGGTGCGCGAGGGCGGCAGCGCGTGCTCGGCGCCGGCGGGCGCGTGGTGCGCCGAGGCGGAGCTGCCCGAGGAGACGCGCTGCAAGCTGGAGGGGCTGAAGTGCATGGCGCGCTGGCTGCTCGGCCTCAAGCGCGACGAGCTCTCCGCGCAGAAGACCTTCCGCATGCTCAACGCCTTCATCGTGCACAAGGGCGACCTGCTGCAGGTACACACACACACATACACACACACACAGCCTACACCTTGACGCGCTGCAAGCTGGAGGGGCTGAAGTGCATGGCGCGCTGGCTGCTCGGCCTCAAGCGCGACGAGCTCTCCGCGCAGAAGACCTTCCGCATGCTCAACGCCTTCATCGTGCACAAGGGCGACCTGCTGCAGGTACACACACACACATACACACACACACAGCCTACACCTTGACGCGCTGCAAGCTGGAGGGGCTGAAGTGCATGGCGCGCTGGCTGCTCGGCCTCAAGCGCGACGAGCTCTCCGCGCAGAAGACCTTCCGCATGCTCAACGCCTTCATCGTGCACAAGGGCGACCTGCTGCAGGTACACACACACACATACACACACACACAGCCTACACCTTGACGCGCTGCAAGCTGGAGGGGCTGAAGTGCATGGCGCGCTGGCTGCTCGGCCTCAAGCGCGACGAGCTCTCCGCGCAGAAGACCTTCCGCATGCTCAACGCCTTCATCGTGCACAAGGGCGACCTGCTGCAGGTACACACACACACATACACACACACACACAGCCTACACCTTGACGCGCTGCAAGCTGGAGGGCTGAAGTGCATGGCGCGCTGGCTGCTCGGCCTCAAGCGCGACGAGCTCTCCGCGCAGAAGACCTTCCGCATGCTCAACGCCTTCATCGTGCACAAGGGCGACCTGCTGCAGGTACACACACACACATACACACACACACAGCCTACACCTTGACGCGCTGCAAGCTGGAGGGGCTGAAGTGCATGGCGCGCTGGCTGCTCGGCCTCAAGCGCGACGAGCTCTCCGCGCAGAAGACCTTCCGCATGCTCAACGCCTTCATCGTGCACAAGGGCGACCTGCTGCAGGTACACACACACACATACACACACACACAGCCTACACCTTGACGCGCTGCAAGCTGGAGGGGCTGAAGTGCATGGCGCGCTGGCTGCTCGGCCTCAAGCGCGACGAGCTCTCCGCGCAGAAGACCTTCCGCATGCTCAACGCCTTCATCGTGCACAAGGGCGACCTGCTGCAGGTACACACACACACATACACACACACACAGCCTACACCTTGACGCGCTGCAAGCTGGAGGGGCTGAAGTGCATGGCGCGCTGGCTGCTCGGCCTCAAGCGCGACGAGCTCTCCGCGCAGAAGACCTTCCGCATGCTCAACGCCTTCATCGTGCACAAGGGCGACCTGCTGCAGGTACACACACACACACACACACACACACACACACACACACACACACACACAGCCTACACCTTGACGCGCTGCAAGCTGGAGGGGCTGAAGTGCATGGCGCGCTGGCTGCTCGGCCTCAAGCGCGACGAGCTCTCCGCGCAGAAGACCTTCCGCATGCTCAACGCCTTCATCGTGCACAAGGGCGACCTGCTGCAGGTACACACACACACACACACACACACACACACACACACACACACACACACACAGCCTACACCTTGACGCGCTGCAAGCTGGAGGGGCTGAAGTGCATGGCGCGCTGGCTGCTCGGCCTCAAGCGCGACGAGCTCTCCGCGCAGAAGACCTTCCGCATGCTCAACGCCTTCATCGTGCACAAGGGCGACCTGCTGCAGGTACACACACACACACACACACACACAGCCTACACCTTGACGCGCTGCAAGCTGGAGGGGCTGAAGTGCATGGCGCGCTGGCTGCTCGGCCTCAAGCGCGACGAGCTCTCCGCGCAGAAGACCTTCCGCATGCTCAACGCCTTCATCGTGCACAAGGGCGACCTGCTGCAGGTACACACACACACACACACACACACACACACACAGCCTACACCTTGACGCGCTGCAAGCTGGAGGGGCTGAAGTGCATGGCGCGCTGGCTGCTCGGCCTCAAGCGCGACGAGCTCTCCGCGCAGAAGACCTTCCGCATGCTCAACGCCTTCATCGTGCACAAGGGCGACCTGCTGCAGGTACACACACACACACACACACACACACACACACAGCCTACACCTTGACGCGCTGCAAGCTGGAGGGGCTGAAGTGCATGGCGCGCTGGCTGCTCGGCCTCAAGCGCGACGAGCTCTCCGCGCAGAAGACCTTCCGCATGCTCAACGCCTTCATCGTGCACAAGGGCGACCTGCTGCAGGTACACACACACACACACACACACACACACACACACACACAGCCTACACCTTGACGCGCTGCAAGCTGGAGGGGCTGAAGTGCATGACGCGCTGGCTGCTCGGCCTCAAGCGCGACGAGCTCTCCGCGCAGAAGACCTTCCGCATGCTCAACGCCTTCATCGTGCACAAGGGCGACCTGCTGCAGGTACACACACACACACACACACACACACACACAGCCTACACCTTGACGCGCTGCAAGCTGGAGGGGCTGAAGTGCATGGCGCGCTGGCTGCTCGGCCTCAAGCGCGACGAGCTCTCCGCGCAGAAGACCTTCCGCATGCTCAACGCCTTCATCGTGCACAAGGGCGACCTGCTGCAGGTACACACACACACATACACACACACACAGCCTACACCTTGACGCGCTGCAAGCTGGAGGGGCTGAAGTGCATGGCGCGCTGGCTGCTCGGCCTCAAGCGCGACGAGCTCTCCGCGCAGAAGACCTTCCGCATGCTCAACGCCTTCATCGTGCACAAGGGCGACCTGCTGCAGGTACACACACACACATACACACACACACACAGCCTACACCTTGACGCGCTGCAAGCTGGAGGGGCTGAAGTGCATGGCGCGCTGGCTGCTCGGCCTCAAGCGCGACGAGCTCTCCGCGCAGAAGACCTTCCGCATGCTCAACGCCTTCATCGTGCACAAGGGCGACCTGCTGCAGGTACACACACACACATACACACACACACAGCCTACACCTTGACGCGCTGCAAGCTGGAGGGGCTGAAGTGCATGGCGCGCTGGCTGCTCGGCCTCAAGCGCGACGAGCTCTCCGCGCAGAAGACCTTCCGCATGCTCAACGCCTTCATCGTGCACAAGGGCGACCTGCTGCAGGTACACACACACACATACACACACACACAGCCTACACCTTGACGCGCTGCAAGCTGGAGGGGCTGAAGTGCATGGCGCGCTGGCTGCTCGGCCTCAAGCGCGACGAGCTCTCCGCGCAGAAGACCTTCCGCATGCTCAACGCCTTCATCGTGCACAAGGGCGACCTGCTGCAGGTACACACACACACATACACACACACACAGCCTACACCTTGACGCGCTGCAAGCTGGAGGGGCTGAAGTGCATGGCGCGCTGGCTGCTCGGCCTCAAGCGCGACGAGCTCTCCGCGCAGAAGACCTTCCGCATGCTCAACGCCTTCATCGTGCACAAGGGCGACCTGCTGCAGGTACACACACACACACACACACACACACACACACACACACACACACACACAGCCTACACCTTGACGCGCTGCAAGCTGGAGGGGCTGAAGTGCATGGCGCGCTG
Source organism: Manduca sexta (assembly GCF_014839805.1). Lineage (NCBI taxonomy): Eukaryota > Metazoa > Arthropoda > Insecta > Lepidoptera > Sphingidae > Manduca > Manduca sexta. The sequence goes on from NC_051118.1 coordinate 6,895,703, forward strand.
GCTGCTCGGCCTCAAGCGCGACGAGCTCTCCGCGCAGAAGACCTTCCGCATGCTCAACGCCTTCATCGTGCACAAGGGCGACCTGCTGCAGGTACACACACACACACACACACACACACACACACACACACACACACACACAGCCTACACCTTGACGCGCTGCAAGCTGGAGGGGCTGAAGTGCATGGCGCGCTGGCTGCTCGGCCTCAAGCGCGACGAGCTCTCCGCGCAGAAGACCTTCCGCATGCTCAACGCCTTCATCGTGCACAAGGGCGACCTGCTGCAGGTACACACACACACACACACACACACAGCCTACACCTTGACGCGCTGCAAGCTGGAGGGGCTGAAGTGCATGGCGCGCTGGCTGCTCGGCCTCAAGCGCGACGAGCTCTCCGCGCAGAAGACCTTCCGCATGCTCAACGCCTTCATCGTGCACAAGGGCGACCTGCTGCAGGTACACACACACACACACACACACACACACACACAGCCTACACCTTGACGCGCTGCAAGCTGGAGGGGCTGAAGTGCATGGCGCGCTGGCTGCTCGGCCTCAAGCGCGACGAGCTCTCCGCGCAGAAGACCTTCCGCATGCTCAACGCCTTCATCGTGCACAAGGGCGACCTGCTGCAGGTACACACACACACACACACACACACACACACACACACAGCCTACACCTTGACGCGCTGCAAGCTGGAGGGGCTGAAGTGCATGGCGCGCTGGCTGCTCGGCCTCAAGCGCGACGAGCTCTCCGCGCAGAAGACCTTCCGCATGCTCAACGCCTTCATCGTGCACAAGGGCGACCTGCTGCAGGTACACACACACACACACACACACACACACACACACACAGCCTACACCTTGACGCGCTGCAAGCTGGAGGGGCTGAAGTGCATGACGCGCTGGCTGCTCGGCCTCAAGCGCGACGAGCTCTCCGCGCAGAAGACCTTCCGCATGCTCAACGCCTTCATCGTGCACAAGGGCGACCTGCTGCAGGTACACACACACACACACACACACACACACACACAGCCTACACCTTGACGCGCTGCAAGCTGGAGGGGCTGAAGTGCATGGCGCGCTGGCTGCTCGGCCTCAAGCGCGACGAGCTCTCCGCGCAGAAGACCTTCCGCATGCTCAACGCCTTCATCGTGCACAAGGGCGACCTGCTGCAGGTACACACACACACACACACACACAGCCTACACCTTGACGCGCTGCAAGCTGGAGGGGCTGAAGTGCATGGCGCGCTGGCTGCTCGGCCTCAAGCGCGACGAGCTCTCCGCGCAGAAGACCTTCCGCATGCTCAACGCCTTCATCGTGCACAAGGGCGACCTGCTGCAGGTACACGCACACACGCACACACACACACACAGCCTACACCTAGACGCGCTGCAAGCTGGAGGGGCTGAAGTGCATGTACAAAAAATCACGATTTATATCTTACTTTTAATGAAATAAAGTTAAATTCACAAACATCTCATTTTTGACTCCGTATCACGCGAAGGTTAATATCGTCTTTTTCGATTACCAGCAAAACCGTCTGTCGAAAGCGGAGATGGCGCACTTACGGCTCGCGGCGGGCGCCGCCATGCTCAAGATCTGCGAACAGAAGGGCGTCGGCGACCAGTTCACCGCAGAGCAGTTCTACAACCTCTCGCATCTCATGATCGTGAGTCATATCATTACTTCACCTTACTATACCTCATTTTGTAACATGAAGCTACGATTGTTAGACTGGCAAGGGCCGGCTTATAGACTCGTACAAACACACTGGACTTTTGGGTGAGCGCTTTATTCGCTCGCAACCCTTGATAATTAAGCGACTTGAGGGGAATACATTAACGGGTTATGAACTTCGCTTCAGTACGGTCACTGGGAGAGGATGAGATATTAAAGATTATGAATAGCACATTTCATCTACGAAGACGGGGCTATCATGTTTTGAGCTGGGGTGATGTGGGTTGTCGCGGCGGGGTAAGGGGACTGAACCAAGCCTCAGTCTCAACGCTGTGCATCATAGTGTGCGTGTGCACTCATGCTGTTCACGCACACTAAGGGATTAGGGAAAGGAGCGGGGCGCATCTTCGTGGATGAAATTATCTATATAAGTCAATTAAATTGACTAAAGCTGGCACGTTAACACGAATACAATTATACAGTATGTTGCAAAATGATTCATATTATTATAATTATTGAATATGTAAATGCAAAAAAACATCATACTCTATTTTTTGACTGTTGACTCGTGAACATTGCATTGCCATCACGATTTTTAGTTTATTCACATACACAACACACACGCACCGTGCGTATGTGTTGTACGTGCTAGCTTTAGATACGATTATCTATCGATATCGATTATGTATTATAGGGCAATCCCTATAATACATGCGAAATTAAGTGTAAATTGAAATTGTTTGTAAAAGGTAAACCCAGAAACTGCCATTCCATTTGAATAAATACAGACCACTTTTTACGGAAAAGTTGGACCTTTATTTTGGAATTGGTCTCGAGCCACAAGCAAAAGCTAATAATGAGGTATAACTGCCAAAATAAACAAAAATATTTGTAGTTTTCGATGTTCTTCATATTCATTTTAATTTCACCAATTTATTTGTGCTACAGGACGATGTGCCGCAAGTGAGAGAAGCTTTCGCGGCGAAACTACACAAAGGACTTTCGAAGGTAAGTTAGCGGACCTGTTTTCTAAAAGTTTTAGTTCCTATAATAAAACTGGGGTCTATGTACAGCAGACGTGACCCGGTGTGATTTAATTCAAACGAAACTTTTTAAATGATGGTTCATATTTGAAAAAAATATGGTTCTAGCGTCATCAGATGCTGAAGTGTACTAATTTTTTCGTGTTCCACAGGGCATCCCCAATAAATGCCTGCCCCTGGACTTCATGGGCATGTACGCGCTGGCGGGCCGCGAGCCGGAGCGCCGCATCCGCGCCCTCGTGCGACAGTACATGCTCGCAGACGTCGTGCGGCGCCGCGAGTACGTGCGCAACATCACCGTCGGCACCAAAGGTACAACGGCGATCGGTATACGATAACACTATTAGTATAGAACTTGGTAATGGAATCGCAGTTCTCCGTACACAGAATTGACATTCAAACATGTTACACTTTCAAGCAATAAATATTTGAACGCACGCACTCACACACCTACTAAAATACACGCACATGCACACGTACACGCACACGCACACGTACACGCACACGCATACGCACACGCACACGCACACACCTAATTTAATTAAAGTTACACACACGTAGATTTTATAACGTGGAATAGAATAGAAACCTTACTACATAGAGTGAGGATGTACAGTAGTGGTGGTGTTGCAGTGGAGCGCGCGGTGTCGCAGCTGCCGCACATCCTGCCGGACTACATGCTGGTGTTCGCGGTGCCGATCCTCACGCACGACCCCGCCTTCACGGCATACGACAATGTGGCGCAGTTGAAGGTAAATCCAGCATCTTCTAACTCCTTGCTCTGGGTGTGGTAGCCTGGGGTTCACCGCCAGAGACCACCCAGAAGATTGGCAAATTATTTAATTCAATGAATTCAATTTAAAGATATTGACATTTCATCAATTATATTATGTTGTATAATTTTATTTTTAGTGATTCGAGGTTTTTACTGTTTAATTTTTAATTTAAAATACATAATTATTCCTATATTTTTATTATTTTGTTCGCATAATCGATAACATCGATAACTTATACATCAGTGGTAAGGATTTTTCTATTACTGCAGTTGCACATAAATTGTACCCTCAAAAAATACGGAACTTTGTAGATGTGATTTGAATGACAGCTGTCCTAGTCTAAGCTAAATTTTATAAAGTACTAAGGGCCCGGCAGACGATGCTAGGAATCACAGACCGCATTTTGTGTAAACTAAATTATATGATTCAATCTGGAACTAACTAAACCCTCACAGAGTGTTTATTGACGTCGGTTAGGCGATATCGAATATTAGCGTATACAAACAAATAATTTTATCAAAAAATATCACCTAAATTGCCAACTTTTCTAGTCCTTTCCATATTTATTTTTAAATTATTCTTTTTCAACTTGGTCTGATATTAAAAACAGATAAAAAGGAATCAAGCAAGCCGTTCGAACCGTTCTCAAGTATTGGCCTTACGTATATGTGTCAACAAATTTTATTTATGTAGATGTGTTATGACACTTGTGTGGCCACCGCCTGTATATAGTGTATGTTTGTTACCCAGGTGGTGAAGAACTGCCTATGGTTCGTCCTGGAGCCGCTGATCACACGCAACGACTTCTACTGCTACGGATTCTACAAGAGCCTCGTGGAACGCATGAAGCTGCACAAGGACGCCTTAAATGAAACAGACGACGCTGTCAACTATGTACGTATTGTACAATCAATTTTAACCGACTTAAAGAAAGGAGGAAGTTTGAGGTGTTTTTTTTTATATCTGTTATCTGGAGAGCTCAGTTATTTATTAATCCACTTGGAAATTCTTTTTTTATTTGCAGAAATATACATCCAGATTGGTTTCATAGACTTTATTTTGCACAAAAATTTGAATCTTATTTTTCCAACGTTATTACGCCATAAGGGGCATTCCACGTGAAGCGGGCACGAAAAAAAACTCGATGTCTCAGATTTTCGTAATATTTGATTATGTTATTCCTGTATATGTCCTCGATCCAGATACAAAATATTATTAAAGTATAAAGCCTGGTTAGCGAGTAAAAGGCCTTTGAAGTTTTGACTGGCCGGCTTATATACGCCACTTCGAATCCAATTATCAAGTTTTTAAATGTTACAATAAAATAAATAAAGCAATGAAATAAATACTTCATTTAATGAGCTTTTTTATTGTATTTTTGCAAATTGAAAAATGATTTTTTTTCTTTGAAAAAGATGTGTTTGAAAGTTTCAAACTTGAATTTCACAAAGTTGGCATATTTATAATTTTTTTTTTTTTCTAAAAATAGCTACTATTGTATAGATAATCCCTGCGAAGTTTCATAATGGGCTGAGAAGTAGTTTAGGAGCTAGACCGATTACAGTGCCGAAGCGCGGCGGTCGCCAGAAAGAGCGAAGTAGTAAAAACTTTCAATTAAACTAAATACTTTCGATTAGAGTATTTTATCATGTTTTGCATCGCTCTAAGGATTCAATTACATCTGATTATAATATAAAAAAAATATATTTATATTACTGACGGTGCACAACAACATTTTAAAAAGATTTAATTGTATTAACTTGTTATATTTCAAACAGGATTTTGGTAAAGATGCAGAATTTCATTTTCGTGCCACTTCACATGGCAGAAGGGCAATTTGACGGTCTCGGTGGTAAACTAAAACGCCTGGAGACACAGGCTAGTTTACATAACGCATCAAACAAAGCCATCACGATACCCGACCGCTTATACATATAGGCTACAACATCAATGCCACAAACTCATATTTATTATTACTACTACTATTTATTATTATTATTCATATATATTTTAATGTTTCAAACTTGTATTTAACAAAGTTGGCATATTTATATAATAACTTTTTTCTACTAAAATAGCCAATACTGTATATAGATCATCCTTGCCAAGTTTCAAATGTTGTTGTGCACCGTCAGTAATATAAATATATTTTTTTATATTATAATCAGATGTAATTGAATCGTTAGAGCGATGCAAAATATGATAAAATACTCTAATCGAAAGTATTTAGTTTAATTGAAAGTTTTTACTACTTCGCTCTTTCTGGCGACCGCCGCGCTTCGGCACTGTAATCGGTCTAGCTCCTAAACTACTTCTCAGCCCATTATGAAACTTCGCAGAGATTATCTATACAATAGTAGCTATTTTTAGAAAAAAAATAAAAAAATTATAAATATGCCAACTTTGTGAAATTCAAGTTTGAAACTTTCAAACACATTTTTTTCAAAGAATAAAAACATTTTTCAATTTCCAAAAATACAATAAAAAAGCTCATTAAATGAAGTATTTATTTCATAGCTTTATTTATTTTATTGTAACATTTAAAAATTTGATAGTTGGATTCGAAGTGGCGTATACCAGCCGGCCAGTCAAAACTTAAAAGTCCTTTAACTGGCTTACCAGGCTTTATACTTTAATAATATGTTGTATCTGGATCGAGGAAATATACAGGTATAACATAATCAAATATTACGAAAATTTGAGACATCGAGTTTTTTTTCGTGCCCGCTTCACGTGGAAATGCCCTATAATTTTTTTTTTCTTAATTTTAAACATACTGTAAAAAAATACTTTGTAATAGCATTAAATAATTAGTATTTTATTTGGTTAGATTTAGCATACTAATATGTGGTGTGTGTGCAGAAACTGTGGGCGGTGTGCGACCTGGCGATGTCGGTGATCTGGGCGCGCTCCACGTCGTTCGAGCTGCGCGACTTCCCGTCCGACGCGCGCATCCCCACCATGTACTTCTCGCCGCAGCCCGACTACTTCGCCAACACGCGCGTCTTCCTGCCGCCGGAGCTGCAGGTACGGAACTTTACCATACGTTACGTGGAAGTTAAACACCATTCAGTGTTTTTTTGGGAGACTAGAGCTTTATGTTTTATTTTCTGCGAGCACGGCAAAGTAGACCTTACTGCATCTGATGGTCAGTGGAGTGGAGTCCAATAGAATGTCGACTGACGGGAGATGATTACCCCTCGGCAGTCGACACGATTATGCCGGCCTGTATGAACCGGATATACACAGGCTGATCCCGGAGCGGTACACTTACTTGGGCCAATATGACGGGTTTTAACATCTTGTGTACGGTGATCGCTATCCAAGCGGATATAAAATATATCCTACTTCTAGCAGGAATAAGCAGTACATAACAGGTGTAAAAATTTCATCCGAACATACATACTAAATTTAAAAAAGAAATACTATGTCATATACCATTCTTTCAGCAACACAAGTGAATAAATACCCCACACACCTCACACCCACTAGCGCTTTTTATTTCAGAAAAGGTAAACAGAACAAACAAACATTTTCCGCTATGATGTGATAGGGGCCGAGCCTATCGCTCTATCCGGCACAAATTCCAGACTCCGGGCCGATACTGAGAAGAAAAACTATGTCCAACCCGGAATTGAATCCGACATCTCACTATTTGTACCTTAATACAACTACGCAACCAAATACAAACTTAATATGACAATAAAACGGTAAAGCATGAATAATTTGTCCACAGTTCCAGCCCAAACGACAATTGGCGGCCGACGCGAACGCACGCGGCAAGAAACGTCCGCGACCCATCACCGAGCGGGAGAACACCAACGATGTAGAGGTAATAACTGCTCACACCACCGCTTGTAGCGTCGTGTTGCTAGATGTGTGCGGGCGGATCAATCTAGACCTCACCACGATCGTGATACAGTTCATTTTTGTACAACTCGTCCTAACTAGTCCAGATGTTTTTTTTTTATTACTTTTTTTTATGTCATATTTTTTTATTGTCTTGGCAATCCTTAATAAATAACATAAAAAAAAAAATATGTTAATTATGGATCAGACATCAGGATCAAATTTTGTGCTCTGAAAGTTATTACCAATTGGTAATAAGTTGTCTATTTTGAAATGTGCGTGTGTGTGTGATATAAATGAAAAAGTCTTCATTAACGCTCTCCTTTACATGTCGTCACTCCTCCTTCTGTGTGCGTGCCCCTCACTTTGAAAAGAAGATTTATATAAATTTCATCTTGATCAATACATATCGAGATAGGTTAAACATTTTATGGATGTTTGAAAAATGGCGCAACGAATACATGAATTGCTTATATATTTTGTTGTGAGACTGGTTAATTTAATCCACGTGTATTTGTATGAACTATTCACCATTGAATATATTATAAAAAAAAATTGATACTGAATGAAACGTGCTTCCGCGATCTCAATTCCATATGATTTATTTGTTCATTCGTGTTTCTAAATGTTATAATTCTGACGTATTTGTAATTAAAGAGTGGCCTAAATGAGCCAAATGTCTAGATTAATCCGTCCCTAGTAATGCATATGTTCAGTATAAATAACATTATCTTCAGTATTGGTTTGCTCTGTGTGCTATAGTCAACGACATATCATGACAATGTCGTAGTTATCCTAATCATTTTAATACACGTGTTAAAACAAACATACAAACGCACTGTATCCACATATAGAAGCTATATCGCTAGCTCACTATTACAAGGTCCTATGTTGATTTTTATAAATGGAAAAATCTGATTAATTTTTTCATGTCGGTGTAAATTAGAAGACAACTATAATTCGTAGTGTCCGCTTTATTTATTATTCGGGATTATTGGACATTATTATTGGAAAAAGACATAGAATCATGTAATATAATATAAAAATATATGACATAGAATGTTGTAATAGAGAGCCAGCGATGTGTAAAGTATGTTTGTGTGTGTTCCAAGCTTGCCTATCTCCGGTCCGGGACTATTGATGCTAAGGTAACATTGTAGAGACAAACGGATTACTCTCACGGGCTTATATCTTGTAGAGTTACTCGTATAGAGTAAAAATAGTGTGCGGAGAACACCTGTATAAAGATATCTGATATTGCTTCGTACACATATAGGGTGTTGCACAAACTAGGGTTCTAAATTATGAATGTAAAAGAATGATTTGTAAGTTACCATGGTGTGAAAGTAATTTGAATTTCATGCCTTGTAGTTTCGATTAATATTTTAGGAGCTCAAATTGGTGTGTATAATAAAATTTAAATGAAATCTTTAAATTGGTATGTTGTAAGTACTTTATCTCTGCAACATTTTATAATTCTCTATAAAGCTTTGACCACACACAGTCATGCGAGGTAGTGGATCGTGTGATATCAATAACATCAGAATTATGCATTAATAGGTTTTAATTGCCATTAAAAGTGGTTTGTACCAAAGGTAAGATTTTACACTTTTTTAAGACTGCCTCGGTGGCGTAGTTGTATTGCATGTCCGGTACAATAGCGCTCTGAGGTCCTGGGTTCGAATCCCGGGTCGGGCAAAGTGATATTTGGGTTTTTCTGCTCAGTATCAGCCCGGAGTCTGGAATTTGTGCCCGATATGGCGATAGGCTCGCCCCCTATCACATCATGGGACGGAACATACTTGGCGAAAAGTGGGTGCCCTAGTTGCGCCTCTGCATACCCCTTCGGGGATAAAATGCGTGATGTTATGTATGTTATGTATGTATGTAAGATTTTACAAATGTAGTCAGAAATTTTGTTAATGTGATGACTAAGCTATTTCGAGTTAATATTCACAAATCATGCATACAATTATAGACTCATCACGTAGTAAGTATGTAGATCACACATCAGATTGACTTTACTCAATGAATACTGATATTCGTAAAAGATGTTTAATTAATTAATGACAATAGGACGTAGAAAAACTGACAATTTGTATGACTTGACTAATGAACTATAATCCGATCATTAAAAAAAAATAATTATCAAAATTGTGATTGTTGTAAGAGGGGTAAACAATAGCTTACTTTGGACTGTGCATGTTCCTTGCAATTTGAACTAATATTGGTCTGGTGATGTGCATTTGCGATTAGCTTTTGTCATCTATGTATCTATGAAAATAGATCTCACGATATCAATTCCCAGATTTTTCAATTTTTTATTAAAAAAAAACCTATTTAAAATTCAGTTCTCAATCTTTTTATACACTTAATATAACGTACAATATCTTGTAAACTCAAATAATTATGATAAAAGTAAATTAAATATTTTATTAATCCGACGTTACTCCAAAATAAAAGGCTATTTGAAGTCAATGTGGAAATTATCCATTCTATGTCTAATTTATTGGTAAATTATAGTGCTATCCATGAATTCGCCATTGCTGTAATAAAGGTTTGTGAAGAAAAAGCACTATTATATTTTCTCAATATATTTATTACATAGTTAGAATTCACTTTGATGTTATTTCATTGTTTGGTGTTGTCAAAATGGCGTTACTTTTTGGACTTATTTCTTAATATAACCGTATTTCAAAATATTCACAAATTAATTCCCCCTTTCTCTCCTTACAGCCATCGGAAGCGTCAGACACACAGATCCAACTGCCAGGACTAGAACAAACACCGGAAACGGAACTCGACGAGCCGCAGTCAAAGCGAGCCAGTGAATGAGCCGTGCAGACTATTCGCGTGATAACACACACGCGATACCACGTACAGAAGACTACAAACACTTGCCGATAGAACTAATGACAGGTATCACTACGTGTCATGATAAACCACTTTGGTACTCCGAGCCGGATTATTGGTCCTTCGCGCCGGATTTAAAATGACATGTCAAGTCATTCAACTTGTCGATAAATTATAAGTGAAGCATATAACGAGCTTTTAATTTGATTATATAGTGAATGTAAAAACTGGTGTTGAATTAAGGTCATAATTGTCCTTCTCTTTAAGATAATGACAAATAGTTAAATGTTTAAGGTGTAAAAATTAATGTTGTAGGTACACCCTTACGCTTTGTATGGCGTACAGGGTTATTTAAGACATAAAAGTGTATTCTGTCATTAATGTCTATCGTTGAAGTCATTGGATTAATATCTCTAGCATTGATACAAATGTTAGGACAAGGGTGAGACAACCCTAAAACCCAGTCAGTTGTTACGCTTAACATTGAAGACTGGCTATGTATATCTCGACATTAACATCATATATTTAATACGTTACTATAGTAACTGTATATATTTCCTGTGTTTGATCACTGTCTAAGAGGAAAGGAAGACTTAATTCGAAATAGTGTTGCAACGGTTTGCCGGTATCGATAGAATTAAGTGTCGATTGTCGTATGGTGTTTGTCTTAATATTTAATTACTGGAATTGTCTTTTTATCTTCGGAAATATTTTACAATTGTGTTTATCGATTGTTCTTTAAAATTATTTCGATTTAGTGTTTTGGGATAACAGCTATTGAGTCTGTTTTTTTCCTTTTTGTGCTCGATTGTTGTGTCGATATCGGCAAATAGGGACGTTTTTAAGTCTCTGCATTTTATCGATAGAAGTCTAAAATGACTACATAAAACAATCAACACATAAATATTAAATAAATTGTGACATAACGTGTCGTATTATTTGATCGTTCTAATACAGTGGTACTTTGTAGGCAATATTTTTTATTTTTTTGTATCAACCAAATACAATGTTTAGTTTTGATTTTATTTATCGACTAGCATCTTGTCGATAAAATCTTCTCTAAGGTACTTTATTTAAAAAGCATTAGTGACTGTTTTAAGTCGCGATAAAATGTGTAAAAAAGCTTTTTTACATTTCTCAGTTTAAGACGATAAAATAATTAATCCCAATCTATAAACAATGAAAATGAAATATGTCGGTGTCGATTTTGTAATGCAAAAATATCTAAGTTTAATAATTATATCGATTTCTTGTACGGAATCGATTAAACACTGTTTCTGTTGGAAATCGTAAATAATTTACTTGAATTTTGAATATAAGAATTATAAAAAAATAGTAATTTCATAATTATATTCCTACCAAACCACACAGTGGTCTCTAGAATCACCAGGTCATGTGTAGTCTTTTTATTAAAATTAAAAATCGATAATAATATCGATAAAAAAAAAACGATAATTGATATAAAATTTGATGTATAAAATTAATTATTTTCGATTCCTAGATATTTTTGCAAACTGTCCTGATTCGTTTTGTCGTGGTCGGATGTTTATATTGTGTGCCGCGGAGTCGCTCGCGGCGATTGAAGGAGGATCTATTCGAGAGTCGAGTCTGTAATATAGATTTTTGTAAACGTAAGTTTTAATAACATGAATGTTTGTTTGATCGTTAATTTTAGTTTTAATTCCTTTTCGGCTGGTCGATTTATTTCCATGTTTTTTTTTTATTTTACTACGTACCTATGGTCCCGAACCCATGACTGTAATGTTATATAGGGCATTCTGACTGCCTGTGGTCATCGCAGCGGTATTCACTACACATTAAGGATTATTTTAATGGACGAGGCAAGCATCGACTGCGCTATCGATAAATCGATTCGAGTCTGTTGCATCGCGTGCCCTATTTCTGAGGCAATTATGTGTTAATGTGGCATATTTGCCGAACATAGATATAATACTGTCAAATGTAGATGTACCTTTGTGTCTCCCATACCTAATATACATTACGGGATATACACAATAATAAGCTGCCAAAACCACGCTTTAAGTTACTATTCACACCTCAGAAATAGGTTATAATTAAGTTATAATTGTCAGATAATTTAATTTTCGTGATATTAATGTAAAATATCAATGTAGTTTTGTGTCGGGGGTCGAACTCTGTAGTATCAAGGTCAACATTGTCACGTATGTGCATAACCATGTAATCCAACCCGTTCCATTTAGTCGATAAATGTAATGATTGTGAGGGAGTGATGGCTGTGGCATACCAGTAACTGCAAAATTGTATAATCCTTCGTTTTTTATCGATAAAAGTTTTGACTAGATAAGGTATGACCTAATGACGTTTGTCAAACGCTTAAAGCGTCTATAAATGTTTGTAGCCGATTATTGTATCATTAATTTATCGACTGTAAACCAATTCGATGTTATTGTAATTGTATTTATTGTAATTATAGAGTTCTTGCCCGCGTCCCCGCTCCGATGTCCAACTGTATTAAGCCGAAAGAATATGTTTCAGAATGTTTTTTAAATATAAATTCTTATTAAGAGTACCAAAAATTGATACGTGCGTCTGCGCCGTGCAAGTCGCAGTGATGATTGTCTGTAGTTATGTATTAAAATAAATAATAAATACAAGTTTGGCATTTTGATTTATTTATTAGATTGTTCATGTACAAGAAGGTGAGTACTGCAGTCCAAAAATAACACAAATTTTAGGATATCAAGCTAAGTTAAATATAAGGTAAAAGAACCCATAGTTGGCGGTCTACTAATGTAATGTTTTTTAGTTCGTTTATTAGGCATTAGTTATTACTAATTTAAATTTAAAAAGAAATACGGTTTATATATTGGCTATATCAAAATAAAGATGGCAATAAAATACTGGAGTGCCGACGTTAGGGTGCTTTACCTTACACCGTTTGAAACATCGATACATATTGAAGGGTTCGATAGCAAGTAATATTTTTACACTTTGTAAAAAACATTCTTAATATAAATAGTTCTTAAATTGAAAGACATACATATAACAATAGTAATAATCTCATAAAATGAGCACCATTCCCGAACTTGATATGTATTCTATATAATATATTATTATTTTAATACTAATGAGTTTAATGATTTCTTATGTTTACGCGAATGTTAGACATTGAAATAAAAACTAAAAACTATTTAAACGGATTTTATCGACTAATGAGTTTAATAAATATTTATGTACATTTTAACATCTCAAAATTTTATATTTTTAGTAAATTATATACCAATATCACAAATAGGCTTCGGCCATACTCCACAAGTCTAGAAACAAATATGTTACATTGCTTTTTTTGCTGACGGTAGATGAAAACATTTTTTGGAAGTTTGTTGCAGTGTTTTAAATTTAATTGTAGGGTGCGTTTGGCCATTCTCGGGCGGTTTTCGATGGCTCTAAAATATTTTTCTCATACAATACTGATAGAGCGGGACAAAACCGACGTTTCGAAGACTTTGCAGCCTTCATTCGTCGGGGGAAAATAATATAAAACACCGCAAGAAAAATGGGTAAATAGTTTTATTCCAATAAACGTTATTAAGTACCTACAGTGATGTACTAAATGCATACATTGAGAAGTCGGTGTTAACCGAACATTAAGATTGCATGTCGGAAATAAACATAAGTACAATAGAAAACGCGTTCTACACGAGTATAAACCGGCTATTTAAAAAAGTCATATATACTACAATAGAGAAACAGTTTTAAGCCATTTTAAAAATGAGTTTCTTAATACCCTTGGCGTGACTTTGGCAGTGCAATATGGAATTTAGATTAAACAAATAAGCGTTCTTTTAGAACAGCGTTTCACATACTTGGGACGGCACGAAAAATGTTAGCGACGTAGTCACGAATCATGTGATAATATTAATACATTTGTAATATCATTATATACAATTTTACAATTTATTGCTTAAACCAAATATAAGGTGTGTACATTGAAATTATTTTATTTATTGGTTTAGCCTTCGTTAGGTTAAAAAAATCATAAGTAATATGATATGTTTAAATTGCAGTCATAAGATTCCTATTTAACAATCCATTATACATTACCATATTTTGCAATAATACCTTTATTCACTCAGTTTTTGAGTTCATTTTTGGACAACGTAATACTAAACATAAACAGGATCAGTCCTCCTCCAGAATTTTTGTATCTCTGCCAAGCTCTTCCCTTTTGTCTCTGGCACCCATAATACCGTATACACCACTCCAAACAATGTGACTGCTGCAAACGTGTAAAACACGACGTAAACCCCGAAAGTATTAGCTACGGGGGTGTAGAACAGTACAGTCATTGAGCTGCAGAAGAATGAGAAAGCCATGGAGGCGCCCGCCATGCGAGCTCGAAGCTGAAAAAAATCAAGTATAACAATTTTAATGCCAGTATAATTAGTAGGGTAGGTGGGTAACTAAGGACCCCGCTCATGTTTAACTGATGCAAGAACCTGGGTAGGTGCTAAACGTTACCCGAAATATTTACCTTGTATCACAAATACAAATTCCAATGCCTCACAAAATACATAAAAACAGTTCCATACTTATTCGTACCTGAAACGTAAACACCTCAGCCATGACGACCATGGGAACAGGAGCCAGTCCGGCTCCATACGCCAGAATACACACGCATACTGCGACCACTGGTAGCCATCTGACTCCCTCACTACCGACCAAGAAGCACGTTGCAAGAGTCGTCATGCATAGCGAGACGACCAGGGAACTGCATGCTAGAGGTATCTGCAAAGAATGTTTTTAGATGATTGAACGTGCTTAGTGATCGTGACAGGCAGGTCTGTGGGTGAGCAGGCAGGGACGGTTCTACGCAGCTATCTCAGTGCAACAAGATACCCTGGAGCTGTCCCGTATGCACTGATGAAGGTCACTGCGGGTTTTTTTATATGCCAGTGTAGGGCATAGGTATACAGGTAAGGACTCGGTCTAATGCTCGCTCGGATGATGCAATAATGAGTGTCGACATTGAGCCGTAAGACCGGTGAAACCAACATAACCGTTCCACTCACACCTCGTGTGGGGGTAGCGATAACGCGTTTATTTCCAGAAAAAAAGTCTATGCGTAAAACGAGATGAGTTTGACAATTATCATTTTATCAGACAATTGAAAAATGATTACTAAAAACAATAAACTTCATACCTTCCTCCCAAACTTCTCAATAGACATAGTAGTGAAGAACGAGCCCGCTAGCTGTAGAGAGCCTACGAATAACGCTAGCGTGTTGGGGTTCCACACAGAACCAGCTCGTTCGAACACATCAGCCGCGTAGTTCATGAGGGCGAAGCACCCTGAGAGCGTCTGCATCGCCATCAGCATTAGGGTCATCCGCAGTGCTGAGAATGTTGGCCGGTCGCGGACTGAAAGTGAAATATAAAGATGAATTTCGACTAGCAAGTTTTCACAGCAATATATTGAGGAAGAACTTATAGATGCGTTTACACTAGCTAAAGCTGAGTTTAGACTACTAAGTTTTCGCAGCAATATTGAGCGAGAACTTTCAGATGTGTTTACATTAGTGACAATATTCCTATGCAACTCGCCATCAAATTAATAAATTGTAGAAGTCAGCTGACTATCATTGTTTGCGCGGAAAAAATCGTATTTCGAAGTTAACATGTGCAAATTTTTGTTGCTCGTCTTAACCTTTCTTAAGGATGTAGCAGATGCTTAGTGTTTTTCTTATTCGTTGTACCTACTTATGAGAACAATTATCTTCCATACTGCAGTTTTATAATGTTACATATATTGTTCAATAAAAGTTTGTCACAAAATGAATAAAAGAAACGCAAAACATTTTATCGTGTTTAACCACTGTGTGGAAGCACCTTTAAAATTTAAACTTTAATTTTATGGTTTGTTTGAGTAGGTACCTAACTTAATAAAAAGAAATAATATACATTAATAAATTGCGTTAGGTAAATACCTTTGGTTAAAAAATACAGTCTATTTTGGTTCGACACACACATTCCGCCATAGAACACAGGATATCTCGCAATATTTTGCGCAAGGAATGACGCGCCGACATGACGTACAGGCTTTAAGGTAAATATTACCAAAGCTGTTTAGCAAATCCACATAGACGGTACAAAGATTATCGCGATGGTAAATATTATATAACACGTTTTATTACTAGTGTATTGGGCTGTTCCAGATATGTGTACGAATCTCTACAAACACATCAATTATTGTTATGATGAAAAATGTCGCGAGGAAAGCTACATGTCAAAGCCTTCTATATGTATGGGTAAGAATATCGAAAGTATAATGATTATGTTTACGCGAATGTTAGATATTGAAATAAAACTATTTCCGAATTTTATTGCCGTTATTTATTTTATTATTTTCTTCCGACGTTTCGAAGACTTTGTACCTCTATTTTTACTAGCATTTTAATATTTGATCTGCGGAAAATTTACTGCCATAGGATATAAAAAAAAAAAAATTTTGTTATCCTTAAAAAGTTGCTGAGCTCTACCACTGCAAATATTAATCCGCTATATTTTATACACTTTTTGTGTGGAATATGTATTCCTTTCTGGTAGTATGAATAACATTCTAGCCAGTGTAACTACTGGACATAATAAGACTTAACATCTCATGTCTTAGGATGGTGAGCGCGGTGAAATACCAAACAATACGTTGTAATTCAAGGTGTTGGATGGTGTTTTTACTCTTTATTGTCGTATCGCTTACCATCAGGCGAAACGCGTCTCGTGCAAAATAATAAAAAAATGTATTGCATGGTATAACAAAGGTTAGAATAGGATGATTTCCAATTTCCAACAAAAATAGCTACATTAAAAAAATCACATTCCTTTGCTCTATTATACAAAATAATATCAACTTTTATTCAATCGAGATGTAACACTTAAATCAAATGAAGACGCCATGTTTAAACAACAATACAATTAAGCATTACCGTTTATTATCTGGAGATAAACTAATCTAACCTCTCATAATAGAGCTCGAAAGGCCATGTTTGAACTCTAAATATTTGAACTCACAATAAAAAGTAAACATGGATTCTTGACGGATTGTGTTGAGAAATATTTATAGAATTGTCGATCGCGCCCTGCGTGTATGATATAATATTCGCAGTGTACTTTTGAGGTATTAAAGTAACCTATATTTTAAGCATTGCGAAGGATAGAGATAAGTAGAGTTCCTTGGAGGAGGCTTTTACCCGAAGGTGGTCCATACAAAAATAACTTTAAAAGAATGAAGTCACTTATTGAATGTTTATTTAACTAAGTATGGAATAAATAAAGCTATATTATTATTATATTTATATTTTCATGCAGGTCGTCTTGGGTTCGATATCCGGGTAGTGGTATTAGTTTTCCCGTAGGTTGGAATGACAGCCATGGCAATATATCATGAGACATAATGGCTTCCATAATATCGATGTTACAGCCAGTACTGGCTTTAGGGCTTTCCCTAAAGCCAGTAGAAGGGAGGGAAGGAGGTTTGTCCTACCAGATTCATGGTTGGCTCGAACGATGGTTAAGCCTTTACGAATACAATTGGGCTGTAAAAATTACTAAGGCCTGGTTATACCTCTGTCTACCCTGAAAAGTCGTGATGGTATTGAAGTATTTTATTACCCACACTAAGTAGCGTGACCCGCGGCATCGCGTCGAATCTCCTTTGCTCTTCTTTTAGCTTCATTATCTCATCAGTAACTAGTGTGCTGCTGGTTTTCAAACTTCGCAACCATGATATCGTTTTTGCTGCTTTCTGAAAAAGTTGATGATGTCAAAATATCTAAATGAATAAATCTTTCCTAGCCGAATTTCGGTTACGGCGGCCAATCCCAATGGACATCAGCCAGGTACGCAGGAGATATTAAGGCAAAAGTGTGTGCGCAATACACAGGTGTACTCTTTGGTCATTCACTCATAGTTCGGTAAGACGACAATCCGACATGACCGGAGAGATCAGGCGCAGGACCAACGGCTTTATTCGTTTAAATAAATCTAAATATAGTCAAATCGTTTTTTTCGAAATGAAAAGGACCTTTTCTGAGCCCTATATCCGAGAATCGTTATTTATACGCAAAACATATATTTTTATTAATATTTAAACAATTTAAAGCTATGTGAATTTCGCCAACTCACTTGGCCAGCGTGGTACACTAAGATGTAAACCCAAGAGGGGTTTCTACTGAGAAGTAGAAGAGGAACCCTGTGCTCAACAATGGGACAGAATATAACACTATTATAATAATGATATATGTAAGTTGTAAAGAAGCAAGGCTGAACGGCACATAGGTCCACCCTTGGTGTTATGAGGTGGTGAGCGATACTCAAAATAATGGGGTCATTCTATTGAGAAGTTTGGAAAAAGATATAAAGTTTATTATTTTTAGGGATTATTTTTCAATGGTCACAGAAAATATTATCAAAAGAAATTATAATCTGATCTGTGTTTTTAGAATGTGGCATAGAATACACGACTCCATGTCGCTTTATTAGGATTGTTTGAGACTAATACGTGAATGACGCCTTGGTCTCTATCAACAAACATTAAAATTAAATGACATCGAATTACCAGTTTCGTTTTTTTTGGGATATTTTAAGCGGTCTGGTAATTAATTATAAGTCTGTATAGTCTTATCAAATATATTTAGGACTAGCTTTTGCTCGCGGCTTCGACCGCATGAAAGAGTTTTCTGGAATATATATTTTTTCCGACTTACATGGTATGTATCCATATATTATGACCAAATTACATAAAATCATAATAAATTGTTGTCGTTTTCTGATGTATAATCAATATTATTGTAAAATTTCATCCAAATCCGTTCAATAGTTTTTCGTGAAAGAGGAACAAACATATGTATACTTATATACATACATACATGTATACATCCATCCTCACAAACTTTCGCATTTATAATATTAGTAGGATTATGCTAACACTACATTTGGCGTATTTGTCAAAATATTTGCGGCAATACAATATTGGCTTAATCCCACTGGTAGAGAAAATAATACAGTAAAATAATTATGCCAATGTAAACAGATTTGGTAGAGTGATGAATTGAATCTACTAAAATTGGTAGAATACATAGTAGTGTCTACCGGGCTTTATTATAATTTATGTACTGAATTGACCACATAACGCAAATATTTGATCAAATACGCCAAGCATAAATAATAATAATATCAGCCCTGTATTATATACTTGCCCACTGCTGAGCACGGGCCTCCTCTACTACTGAGAGGGATTAGGCCTTAGTCCACCACGCTGGCCTAGTGCGGATTGGTAAACTTCACACAGCTTCGAAATTCCTATAGAGAATTTCTCAGATGTGCAGGTTTCCTCACGATGTTTTCCTTCACTTAATGCGAACGATAAATTCACAAAGAATACACACATGATTTTTAGAAAAGTCAGAGGTGTGTGCCCTTGGGATTTGAACCTGCGGACATTCGTCTTGGCAGTCCGTTCCACACCCAACTAGGCTATCGCCGCGGTTCCAGCATTATAATTATATTGGTTCCAAGGATTCATACCCGTAACCTTAATGGCGGATACCTTTCGCGAGTGCACGGAAATCGTTAAACAGTTAACGCCAATCATTTTAAGGAAGTTTAGGAATTACCTTATTACGTGGCTGTCGCTTTTTTACCGAAAGAAATAAAATTAATGCAAATTGAACTTTATTAATCCATTATTGTAGATATTTATTACAATGGCAAGGAAGTGACTCCTATGCACCTGATGGTTAATAGAATGTCGACTATCGAGAGATGATACATGATGATACTGTCGGAACCTGATATACTCAAACTGATCCCGGAACGCGACACATTTACGTGGGCCATTATGGTATATTTTAACACCTTGTGCACGGTGGTCGCTATCCGGGTGGATATAAAATATATCCTACCACCAGCAAATAAGTAATATACCAATATTTTTAATATAGGTATCTAAGAAATATAATACATTTAGATAAAGGATAAAATATACGGTAATAATAATACGAGTTTATTACCAAACCAAACTTATAGATCAGGTGAAATAACATCATACGTATTTGTATTTAAGAATGATTTTCAAAGCTGTGTTTGAATATTGAGATGAGAATCCAAGTATGAACCTATTACAGTAAATATTGTTAATATTATAATAATTATTAACTAAAAATAAATAGCGAAGTGTTACCAACCTTCTCTTTCCCGATTTTCAGCAAATAATTCGGAGATTCCGGCATAAAACAAAATGCCAAGACATGCGCACTGGCAACACTCAGGTATACAATCTGGTTCACTTTGTAAGAGCAGCACATGCCAACAGCATACACGAATATAACTCCAAGCTTGCACACAGTCATCGTGAGGGACGCTAGGGCTCCACGCCAACAATCCTGGAAGCAAGTCAGGTTATAGTATAAGTCCATTTACCATCGGAATGTTTGCCGGCAAACATGACAGCTACATGACTACGCGTGTCACGGAAAAATAACCTTATTACGTAATAAATAATAAGATTATATTCCCGTGACACGCGTAATGTCATGTAGCTGTCATGTTAGCCGGCTAACATTCGGATGGTAAATGAATAACACGTTATCTGAAGCCTAAAGGGTTAGGCAAAATGGGCCGCCATAATAATGACGACTAGCAAGGGATTTTTTTATTCTCCTATTTATTTTATTTTATCCTTCTCGATACTATATCTGGACACCCTGATTATTAATATTGGACCTTACTCCATTTTCCATCAGGTAGAGAGCAGTTTCTCGTGGCCGTATAAATTAATTAAAATAATCAAACCTCTTTCCCTGCGATGAAATACTATAAATATTGCAGTTCTGGATAATTTGATAGGTATTTCGAAAACTATAACCAGGATTCTGTCAGGCTTGAGGAAAGTACTCAGAAATGCTAAATAGGGCTGGATATGATATATGGCTGATTGTAAAAACTAAGCCATTCTGAAACATACTTGAATAGGTGTTGTGTTTACCCCATTTTGGTATACGATAAGGATAACTTAAAAAAGACCTAAGGATTAAGGGCATACCTCAGAGATTTCTTTAACGTAAGCCTTAGGGAAGAACCTTAAAATGCTAAACAGGACTGGATTTAACGTAGAGCTGATCGTAAAAACTAAGCCATTCCGAAACATGCTTAAAGAAGTGATGTGTTTCTCTATTTTCGAAGACGGTAAGGACAAATGAATGAAGACCTAAAGTGTAAGGGCATACCTCAGAGATTTCTTTAACGTTAGCCTTAGGGAAGAACCTTAAAATGCTAAACAGGACTGGATTTAACGTAGAGCTGATCGTAAAAACTAAGCCATTCTGAAACATGCTTAAAGAAGTGATGTGTTTCTCTATTTTCGAAGACGGTAAGGACAAATGAATGAAGACCTAAAGTGTAAGGGCATACCTCAGAGATTTCTTTAACGTAAGCCTTAGGGAAGAACCTTAAAATGCTAAACAGGACTGGATTTAACGTAGAGCTGATCGTAAAAACTAAGCCATTCTGAAACATGCTTAAAGAAGTGATGTGTTTCTCTATTTTCGAAGACGGTAAGGACAAATGAATGAAGACCTAAAGTGTAAGGGCATACCTCAGAGATTTCTTTAACGTAAGCCTTAGGGAAGAACCTTAAAATGCTAAACAGGACTGGATTTAACGTAGAGCTGATCGTAAAAACTAAGCCATTCTGAAACATGCTTAAAGAAGTGATGTGTTTCTCTATTTTCGAAGACGGTAAGGACAAATGAATGAAGACCTAAAGTGTAAGGGCATACCTCAGAGATTTCTTTAACGTAAGCCTTAGGGAAGAACCTTAAAATGCTAAACAGGACTGGATTTAACGTAGAGCTGATCGTAAAAACTAAGCCATTCCGAAACATGCTTAAAGAGATGATGCGTTTCTCTATTTTAGAAGACGATGAGGACAAATGGAAAAAGACCTAAAGTGTAAGGGCATACCTCAGAGATTTCTTTAACGTAGGCCTGAGGTAACTTTAAAATGCTAAACAGTGGTGGATTTAACGTAGAGCTGATCGTAAAAACGAATACAATCCGAAACATGCTTAAAGAGGTGTTGCGTTTCTCTATTTTAGAAGACAGTAAGGACAAATGAATGAAGACCTAAAGTGTAAGGGCATACCTCAGATATTTCTTTAACGTACACCGGCACGACGACGAAGCACCCGCCAGCCGCCAGCCCGGCAATAACCCTCGCGATTATTAGGGACACGGGCGTGATCGACGTCAGTTTTATAATCCAGGAGATCTGAAAATAATTACTGGTGGTATGTCTCTCATATGTGAGAGTCCGCCTGGGTAGGTACCACCACAATGTCTATTTCTGCCGCCAAGCAACAGTGTGTAGTCACTGTTGTGTTCCGATTAGAAGGACATTGTAGCCAGTGTAACTACTAGACATAATGAGAGTTAACATCTCATGTCTCAGGATGACGAGCGCAGTGGAATACCAAACAATAATTTGTAATTCAAGGTTTGGATGGTGTTTCTACTGTTTATGAGCGATTGTATCGCTTTCCATCAGGCGAACGGCAGGGTCGTCTCGACATTCAAAGCAATAAAAAAAATGATGACATGAGAATTTCCTATAAGTATTATACAATATAGAGTATATTATATATTGTGCTTCGTATTAATAAACTGGTTATTAAATTGTAATGGTTTATTTATGTTGTAAGAAGATATATATTTTGTAATGTGATTTATATAATAAACTAGGTTTTGCTCGCGGCTTCGCGTCCGCGTGAAAGAGTTTTCCGGGATAAAACTCCCGCTATATATTTCATGGGGATAGAAAATAGCCTATGTTCTACCCAGGGTCTCAAACTACATCCATTTATATTACCATCCTATTTTTGTACCTACATTCAATGCAAATAAAATATTATGATTCTGAGAGTTTATTACAACAATATAATATTATTTTGATGCTGGAGAGATGTCATTTTAGTGGCATTCATGGCAGTCTTTCCGGACTTCAGATACGAGAAATAAAAAGATCTAAATATATGTTTACTTCGAACCTATTTTTCATCAACTTGTAGCGCACTTTTGTAACAAGCTTAGAGAGTAGCCATACATACTGTTTCTGATGATTTGGCGACAAAATACAAAATAATGTACTTACTTACTAACCAGACTAAAGTTCAAGAGACCTATAAATAGCATAATAATGACTTACACAAGACAATAAAGAAACCCCAATAACGCATAATTTCCGTCCGTATCGATCGGAGGTGTAGCTAAAGAACGGTATTCCGCAAATAGCTGCCAAAGGTAGTGCGGCCGCCATCCACGAGATGTCGCTGTCTTGAAGTGGCGCATTCGCTGGCGTCTCTTTGGATTTCAACAACTGGCCCATAGGCGACAACCAGCCTATTTGGATCCCGTATGTGAATGTTGGTATTGTAGCTGAAAAAGGATTTTAATTCAATACATTCACTCACGCCTTTTGTCTCCGAAGGGGTCGACAGAGGCATAGCAGTTGCAGCCACTTTCCGCTGTGTGTATTTCATATCCAGCGAGCCTATAGCCATACCGGGCACAAATTCCAGATTCCGAGCTGACACTGAGTATACATTGATACAATAACTCGATATTACGTTGCCCGAGCTGGGGAACGAGCGATTAGGGATCAGTTGTTTAAATCAGTTGTCAGAGATTTGCTGAAGCCAGGTATAGGATGATTGACTTCACAAAATCCCTACTCACATCGCATCATAATTGCAGATAATTAATGTAATTTATTCTGGAAAACAATATTATTGCAAACAAATACGCACGCAACTTCAAGGTCTACATCGAAAGTTTAAAACGACCTAAAGACCTATAGTAAATTGTACTAACAGTTTACTACTGTGAGAGCATAATATTATTAATTCTCGAGAGTGTTTTAAAAACAATGCATTCAAATAACTATAAGAGATAACTATTGTATTGTAATTATTTACTGCCTAGCGTAGTTTCAGCTGGAAATCAACGCTGCAGTTCAGGCATAAAGCAGAGCCCTCCATTTTGGTTTTTAGTGTCAATTTTAATTTAGTTATCTTTATTATTTAATTTTTAGTTTTTTAAGTATTACTAAAATGATAAATTATTTCTTTCTTTCTAGCTGATGAGCATCAAATATCCTCAGTATTAAAGTTTATTATTTTTATTAATATAAGCCCTGTATTATATAGGTAATATACTGTCGCACTGCTGAGCATAGGTCTCCTCTACTACTGAGCGGGGTTTGCCCTTAGTCCACCACACTGGCCTAGTGCGGATTGCGGACTTCTCATACCCTCAAAATTCCTACACAGAACTTCTTAGTTATGCAGGTTGTCTCACGATATTATCTTACTTCCTTTTATCGTGGTAGTACACCAATGAAAGGGTTTTTTTGTGGGTGGATTTTTATACCACTTGCCCGTAGGATCCATGTCAATGTGCGTTCTAAATGAGGTTTTGTTAAGTAAGTACGCAGACTGTTCCATGAAACATAAAAATTACACCGAAATCGGTCAAACTTTCTAATTACCGGCACTTTCACGAGTCACGGCTTTTATGGTCACTGGACGGTGACACAAAAACTAGGTTTTTCAGATGTTTATTTCGAAAATTAGAATACTTTATAATTGTTTATAATTGAAAATTTGCGTAAATCAAACTTTCAAAGCGATTAAAAGCTTGGTTGAAAATAAAATCGTCTGCCGCCGAGAAGGTCGTAGGTTCAAAACCAAAGATACATTTAACTTTTCAAAGTAACGAGGGTCTTGATTGTCAACTATCAGTCGCTCGAGAGGAAACCTATATTACACCAGAGAATTCTCCGTATAAATTTCAAATGAATGAAAACTCTGACAAAGTTAGTTAAGAGGAAGCTCGTGCCCAACATTGAGACGGTATATAATACAGTTTTGATATTATTATTTATTAAATACTTGCTTATAAACGAAATAGAGTCGGTAGAGGTCGACAATTGTTTAGTTATCAATGTGAAAACACTGGATTTTCAACAGTAATGCATGAAGATGATTCGGAGTATTAATTAATCTCCTCAGATAAAAATACATTGCCATTTGTCCGAATCTCCTTAACAATGTCAAACTAATCATTACTATGTACACCCGGTGTAGTTTGATAGATGTTTTTGACCCTTCCCTACTAAATCCGAAGAAATCGCTTTAAAATATAGACCTCCCATTACAAATTGTAAATCATAGTAATTTGTATTTTTTATTCGCACTAGGAACCGGCTAAGGTCAAAGACCATTCTGCCAAACTTAGAAAAAAAATACTTCCAAGTATTTATTCATTTTAGTTTAATAATAAACCATATATTACAAAACAGTGGTATATTTAAATTAAATGTATTTTTAAACTCTAATGACCTCTACCCTTCATAAATCTTTATCCTTTTTCTTTAAAAATCGGTAGCAGGGCATATATACCTATAATATTTTTGGTGTTTTAGTTTCATGAGTGTTGAAATCGCTTATCGTCAGGTAGGCCCACCTGATCGTTTGTTAGCTTATGCAATAAAAGAAAATATTACGAACGATAAATAATAGACAGTGGTCTTGAAATAAACGCACGGACTTTTTCTTTAAATCATGCCCGCGTAAAGTTCTTATTGATAAAGGTTATACATGTAAAAAACTTCATTCCATTCTCAATGAAAAAAAAAACACGAATTCTCAGGTATGCAGGTCTTTTTCGCGCCATTTTCCTTCATCAAAATGAATAAAAAAAATTACAATGAAATCACGCATAAATTTGAAATTAGAGATGTGTACCAAGATGAATCTAAGATCTCCTTCCTATAAAATAATTCACAAGATTCGCATAAATTTTACGTATTTATATATTTTTTTGTAATTTTCTAACATAAACAACACAATAATTTATAATGTTACCCTTTAGTTATATTTAGTCTATTAAAAAAAATATTTATAATAATACGTACCAAGTAATGCTGTTAAAATTTGTTTCCCTGGTTTACTTTCGTGCTGCCGCTTTCTATCCATGGCTGTATAACATCGGTTCCGTGGTCAGAATAAAATTTAGGTTATGTTTCACTGAGGTGATCGATATTTTATTTTTAAACACTGTTTCTATTGAAAAGGTGACTTTTAATTAGGTTTTATGTCATTGTTAATTAATTTATCGTATTGCTAAATATTTTTTCGCGTAAATAGCACACGGGCTATTCTAAACGCGGCGGGCTTGCGACTGAATTCATTATAACCTATACGACAACGTATGACTATGTTGTCATGAATGAAACATGGTGCGGAACGAACGTACTCTTTCGGCTTAGTTGATACTATTAATTGCTCTTTTGAATATTAATCATATTACATAGGTGCTATTATTAACTTGATGTATAGATTTCTATGAACTATGAAACATAAACTATGGTAGCTAAATATTCAAGCTAAATACATACCTTCGGATCATGCATACAATGCACCTACTTATTAATTAATGCAACAGGTGTATAATTCTGTGTTGAACTTTAATTCTCTATAAAGATAATATTATGCAGTTGGTGTTTAAGTACATTTTTTTTATTAGAAGCAGATATCTACATGAACATTTTACTTGGAAGTTAAACTAGAGTTTAAATACAGTTTAAAAGTAATGGATTACGTATAGGGAAAAATATTCTTATATTTCGGCCACAAACTTCGAAATTCGGTCATTGGATCAAGCCGAATAACGTGCCGTCCCTAAACGCATGCAACTTCTCAGTTCTTTCGACAAACAGTTACATAAATAACAAAATTAAATATACACATAGCCGTTGTACTAAATGACCTTATCGCTTACATAATAGAGTTGAAAACTATCTGGTTATTACTTTTAGTGTGGCAATGTTTTTAGCGCCGACAACTGACCAAGGTCATGTTTCGTTCGTAAAATGTTAAAGGAAAACGATCTTTATGCCTTCCTTTCTGATATCGTTCGCTTTGATAAAAATGAATCATTGTGATGTACGGAGTTCCCTTTTTGATTTCATAGAAAAATTAGCTCATGATCTACAAGTGTCAACTACCAATTGCGCTCGATACACCGAATTCTTTTTCTGAGAATAATTTATTGAGATGTATTGAAATTTTGTGACACAATTTTGAAGACCTCGCTTATAATTGATATGTTTATATCATAATACATATCATTGAATATTAAATAGATAGATATGTTTAAATATTTTTATAAATTGAAATGGATTTTATTCCCCTGGGAAACTTTGATATAAATTATAATTAACTGAGTATAAGAAAAATATTTTCGTATTCCCTAGAAAACCCACACACAGTTACCTACCTGGGAATCGAACCTCTAAGGACCACGAAGGGCCATTCAAGCTAGTTTATAATAAAACATTATATAATATTATGCTAAGACTAGATTGAAGAGGCGCCTAAGATTGTATTACAGAAAGTAACTCGACTAAAAACCTGTTTATTTATTTACAATAAACATGTCCGTATAATTCCAGTATCATAGACATTTCTTATAAAAAAGTATGAAGTCCGCAACAAAAATAGCTGAGAAAATGTAATAGTATAAATCACATAAATGTGACAGCATGCAATTTTTTACTTAGCAAGAGTTATTTACTGATATAAATAGTTTTTTAATTTATTTAACACTAACTTTTGCTCACGGCTCGCCCGTGTAAAAGAGTTTTCTGGGATACATTTTTTCCGATTTACTTGATATGTACCGTTATATTATGACCAAATTACATAAAATCATTATAAATTATAGCCTATTTGTTATTCTGATGTAAAACCAATATTACTGTAAAGTTTCATCCAAATCCGTTCAGTAGTTTTTTTGGTGAAAGAGGAACAAACATATATCCATCCTCACAAACTTTCGCATTCATAATATTAGTAGGACACAAAAAATAATTTCAATTAGAACAAATATGTAAATATGGTATTTTTAATTTCTACAAAATACGGCTAAATATATTATTAATATAGATTCTCTTTTCATCAATCTATATCACACATTAACAAACTCCCTAGAGCAAACCGCCTTGAACATTCGTATTTCGTTCCATGCATTTACGGTTTACGAGTTTTGGCGGGAATATGCAAGCTGGACTAGCGAGATCGTATATAACGTTAATTCTCTTTTTAAAAGGAGATGAATTTTTAGTCCGTTATAGTAGGGTTACAAGGTTAAAAAATAACATTTACGTAAGACATTTAGAATTTATTTTTAATCAGTTATTTTAATAATCTGATCAGCTGGTGATGGTTCTTCGGCGGGCATTATTGCCGATAGAGCGTGTTTCGCCACAGGGTCCACTTCCTTCATCGCTTCTATGAGATCTGCTGTTGTCTTGTACGAAGCTATCGTTGTTTTGACGAAATCCCTGAAATATTAAGTATAAAATTATATTGTAATTTGTAATCATGTTTATTCCAATATAAAGGTGAGGCTTATTATCTGTTATAATTTTGATTGTGTTCGAAAACAAAATAGGTTTTTTTTTAAATTGATTTACATTGTATCGAGTTATACATATATTAAAATTAGGTTCACCATGTAAGACTATAATTTTAAAGGTTATTGACGGTCATTAGCTCTTTAAGAGCATCTGTTGATATCGTTTAGCGGATATTAAAAGGTGACCTAAGGCACTTGTGTACAGCCGACAATTACAATTGTTTCAAAACTCCATTGTTTACCAGCGTGATGCTATGCGCATACTGTCTGACAGAATGATGCGTTCAGAATTTTTATTTATCAGTTCACATTTTTTATCTGATGATGACTAGGTGACTAAACTCAATAGAAAATTTTATACAGACTTTTTAAAACTTGATATGGCAATTTGTAATTGACTACCACTATAATTAATATCATAGCGACCTTGCAAATGATATCTATACTATTATATAAAGCCGAAGAGTTTGTTTGTTTGAACGCGCTAATCTCAGGAACTACTGGTTCAAACTGAAAAATTCTTTTAGAGTCGGATAGCCCATTCATCGTGGAAGGCTATAGGCTATATATCATCTTGCTATGACCAATAGGAGTGGAACATCAATAAAAAATGTTACAAAAAGTTAATGTTTCGATCCAAGGCAAGAGCTAGTACCTACTTAATAATAGATAAGCTAGCCTGCTTTCCTGAATGTGTGCACCGGTAGACCTTGGAACGCATCTTGCAAAAAAAAAAACAAGATGGCGACTTTTTCTAATTTAAACAAGAACCACAAAATGTGGACGCAAAGAGCATTTATAATAAGTTTTGCTGATGCTAGGATAAATTACTGATCTGTTTATAATAGCTTAAAGGATCAATAGTATTACCTAAAGTAGAACGCCTTGATGAAGACAGCTGGTTGATATTCATGTCCACAGCGCTCGGGGCCGAAGCTCATGATGCCCATCAACCGGTTCTGCTGTACTGCTGGTGCGCCTGCGTCGAACTGAGGGGATATTGCTATGGGGTATTGCAGGCGTTGTACAGTAGATAGCGCGAAGTAATTGACTACCACTATAATTAATATCATTGCGACCTTGCAAATGATATCTATACTATTATATAAAGCCGAAGAGTTTCTTTGAAAAAATCTTTTAGTGTTGGATAGCCCTTTTATCGTGGAAGGCTATAGGCTATATAAAAATAAAATTACCATAGGCGTTGCTAGCTATCCACTCAAAGGGGAGATATAGGTAAATCCCAAATTTTGATCCAGGGGAGGGCAATACTGATTTTTATATTGGTAATCCCATTAATTGAACAAAAGTACAGACAAAACCGTGAACTTGTGTTGAATCTAAGGGATCACCTTTCCCTCTCTTGCTTCGATACCGCTGTATACTCACAAAATAGTAAATACGAAATTATTAAGATTATATACAAGGAATCAAAATATCATGATAAATATTATACATTTAAAAAAATGGTATTCGAGATATTTTTCAGATCTCTACAAAAGATTTATTTGAATATGATGTTGCTCGCGGCTCGGCTCTCGTGAAGGATTTCGTTTTAAAAGTAGTCTATGTAGTAATTTAAAACATGGTCCACATTATAAATTATTTTCATCCAAATCAGTTACTTCAAACGAAAATTTTAATATCCAAAAATCTCCACAAACTGTGGCATTTATAAAGAAGGTATCTTTGTTCGCATTTTACTTTTCCCTCTGAATATTGTACAGTAAATTACCAAACATGCATCCCTAGTTCCATTTCTAAGGGAAGCGCAGAAGAAGTCTTCAGTGAACTGGAAGCCATTGACTAGTTGGTACGCGTCGATGCAGAAATGTCGCGACCGGACTTTCAGCCTTGCTGTGAGCAAATCTGACGTGTGGTCTCTGAATGCTGTGTCGGAACCCTAAGGAAATAAAGTTAGAAGAATCAGAGACTTTCCCGTCCTCACACCCACCACTACAACTCCTGTAAGCCAGGATCAGCAGTGGCACGCATTTTATGACACCGAGCGGTGAAGCTCGGCGAGTTTTAGGAAAAACTGATTTGTCATTATCCCGCAACGAAATTAATCAAATAGAAAGATAGGGAGGAGTTGGAAATGTTAATTGTTCACTTCCCTCCATAGCAAAGCGGGAGACAAAATAATGAACTATGAGTTAGAAGAATCAATAAGAAATATAGGAGTTTAGGGAAACTCGATGATTGGAAAATCAGAATCATAAAACAATTTTGTTTACCCTTGTCGCTCCCCAACCAGAGATAACGACGAAGCTCTGTGCGAATGGTTCTTTCACACCCTCGTATATTTTTATCAGGTTGATATGCTTTGTAAACTCTGAAAAAATATTTAAGATTTTATAATTTTGGATGCCTACTAGGTGTGGCTGCTGGGTTCTGCGTTTACTCCTAAAAAATATATTTTTTTTAAAAACTTACCCATTTATAATTTAAGAGAAGAAATTATGGTAAGATTAGTAAGATTGATAAGACCCCAAAAATTATTCTAACACTCCTTTATTGATGGTAGGTCTCTCATATTTGAGACTCTGTGTGGGTGGATACCACCGCAATTTCTATTTCTGCCGCTATGCAGCAGAATGTAGTCACTATTGTGTTCCGATTTGAAGGACATTGTAGCCAGTGTAACTACTGGACGTAATACGACTTAACTTCTCATGTCTCAGGATGGTGACCGCAGTGGAGTACCAAACAATACTTTGTAATTCAAGGTGTTAGACGGTGTTTTGGGTGGTCGTATCTCTTACCATCAGGCGAACAGCAAGCTCGTCTCATCATTCAAAGCAATAAAAAAACTGTTTTACCTAGATTCTCAGCAAGCTTCAAGAGCGCGACGTCCGCGTGCGGCACAGGTTCCTCCTCGAACTTGGGATGCCGCACCGCTCCTACCACGTCCACCAGCACCCCTCCCTCATGAGGACGCGCGCTGCCCACGCGCACCTTCACGTATTGACCCAGAGACTTCAAGGGAGAGACGTGGAGGACGCTGGATTTGTGATCATTTGATTAATTTGTTAGTTTGCTGTCTGATATGAAATTAATGAGAAGACTGTGTGCATAATATATTGTATTTTAAAAAAAGTAGTTCTTTAATGTGTTTAATGCTAAAAATCTTGTAATCAAATTTCAAACACATATATTTAATATGTTTAAACTTAAGTGGTAATGATCATTAACGATTAGTCGTGGTCACATCTACGATGATGGTAAATGGTAATATACTCGTATCCGTCTGAACAGCGACCATCGCACACAATGTAAGAAGGCCTAAATATCTTTCGATGAATATTCTATCTAGATATCATTTTCTTGTTTACAGTGAAATCTGTTTCAGTGAAATCCCCAGAGGGATAAGCAGAGTTGCAACTAGAGCACCAACTTTTTTCCAAATGTATTCCGTCCCATGATATAATCGGAGACGAGCTTATCGCTAAATCAGGCAGAAATTATAGATTTCGGGCTGATAGCAAAAAACATTTGCTCGACCCAGGATTCGAGCCCGAAACCGGTGGTCGTAGATACGTTAGTATTGCCTTAGCATCATAAATAACTTACTAATTTAAGCAATGCGCAGCAGTAACTACCCAGTTCACATCCACAATAGCACCAGCACACCACAGCCTTCCATTTATGATGATAGCGGCCATGTAGGGGAAGTTCTTGGTGTCAGTCGCATTGCCCCCTCTGATCCTGAGGTTAGGTTTCTCGATGATGGTCGGGTACTCGTTACGGACCCGCATGTAAGGGTCGAAGTCTCGCCGACGGAGGTCTGAGTCCGCCACGTTGATGAGGAAGTTTGCTAACGGATTTATTATGCTTGGTCTTACTAATGTCAATGTGCTAGTTTGTGAAAATTGTGATGTTTGTTGGAAGTAAACGCAAAAACACCTGAACGGATTTGGATGATGTTTGCTGTGACTATAAATGAAGAGCTGGGTAAAGATCTTAGAATGTGTTTTTTTAATTTTTAATTTTAATAGAGGGGACTAGCGAGAAACATTAGATCTGATGTTACTAAATTCCAAATATAATCTCAAGTAATTAGGTCTTGCGGCTTTCTATGGTACAGCAACTAATATATGATGACATTTCGTTCTAGAAATAGGATAGTTCACACTTCAGAGTATTACACTGGAACCATTATGTTTTTGCTACTTTCGTCTGATATTACTCCATTGATTGTTCCATATAAGATCGGTGTAATACAGTTTCTTAAGCAAGTTACATAAAGGGTTTGGCTTAAAATGGTGCCACTAGAAAAAGGAGCGTTCATCATATCTATTTTTAAAAGCTATCTATTCGAAATTCATGATATCAATATTTAAAATAATTTATTATCGTATTTCTACAATTATTTTTACTTTGGTACTTTTAAATTTTGTATATTATTGATTCAATTTCCGAATGAATATTACCTATATACTAATTGATAGACAATTCAATAAGGAACATTTTTGTAGTTTAAAAATTTCAAAAAGTCTTACATTCTACCGATGCTACATAACATTAGTTTTTTAAGAAGTTATTCGTAATTCTTTGCACATTCTCACCCGTAAATCGCGCCGTAAATGTATGCAACGAACGCTCAAGGCCGTTTCCTAGGTGGAAAGCCTTAATTAGTTATTACGAATAACTGCCTTCAGGACACAACCCCGTAGCATGTTATAAGACTGATCTATAAGCTACTAGATAAAGCAGATAAAAGATGACGTCCATGATGTTATAAATAGTATATGCCTTACCGCTCGATTCATTTTTATCAGCTTTAACAAATAACAATAAAGAAATAGTGAATAATATTATACTAAAAATATTTTGTAACATGTTGCGCTTGTATTTTATTGTGGTTCCAATGGATTTTATGGCATATTGTGTTGCACCATATTTTATTATGGGGTAATGTAGATAAATTATATTATACAAATTCGTTGTATTCGGTGTAGATTTTTTTTGCCAATATTACTACGACTTTTCCATAATGGGCAGAAGCCCCTGCGCACCGAAGGACGCTTGGCGTCAAAGATAGCATGAGGACTACCTTCCACACTGCCGTCCATCTCGGGGGTACCACATAATGTTTTCAACATGCACAATGACGTATGTATATTAGAAGCGGACAGCCCCCTGTTGTCCGCCGACGACCCCCCGATGGCCCCTATTAGTCACCTCTTACGACTGGCAGAGGATACCGCTTTCACTTTCACTTGCACTTTTTCCGCGAAAACAAAAAAAAAAGGGGGATACCGTGGTGGAATTCTCCGAATTTCTCAAAACTCATTCCACAGGGCGGATGATAATTAGTATCTATTCCTAATTATCATTTGTTCGTTTTTTGGTCATCCCAAGCCATATTTGCAGATTCGCAACGTTTCGCCAGGAACGCAAATAAAAATTCATATTCATTTTCAATTAATTTATTGTATCACGAACAAAATTGAATAATACAATAATTTAACATTAACAATTCATATCACAACCAGCACAACGCCTGGAACTGCAATCTAACATTCTAATAAATACCAAAATGCAAACGCATTAAAATAATTTAATTCAGAATACAAATTATTTTGTTTTAAATTATTTATTGCACGTAACGTTATTCTTTATATTAAAAATGGTGAATGAACTGCGAAGGCGTATAAAGTATGTTGAAGAATGACACAAAATCGCTTGGATATAACTGCCGTAGTTGCAACTTCAGAGCTTTGAATTAATATTCTTTGGTGTGTATTGAATAACTATTGTCAACCTGAGGCCTCAGCAGGATACCTTTCTAAATAGTTGACGATAAAACAAATAAATATATGACATTCTAGCAATAAGTGACATGGTCAAAGCAAACGAATGGTTAAGCAAGATACTGTAAAAAGAGAAAACCTTTTGTAACTTGTTTAAGGTTGATAAGTACTTGTTTTTTATAGACATATACCATACATAGAGAAGATAAAAAAATAATTTTAAACGAAAATAATTTAGAATAATCTTTTATTCATTTTATCACAACGAATTAATTAAAAAGAAAGACATTTGTTTACAATTTATGTTTTGGTTTCCTGAGTATGGCAAAGGGGAAGATTGAATGCATATAAATTCCCACGTTTAGAAACTTAACAAAATTATGTTCAGTGTGAGTCGAACTTTTGCAGCACACGGTACCTCTAAATACGTAAAAAAACATAAATTAAATAGTGTGCCTATAGTCGCTTTTTTTAATTCCGAAGAGGAATGTAATTCAAAAACTAAATTCTAATTATATAATAGTACATATTTCGAGTCCCTCCAATTTGAAACAGGGGTGCTCGATGCGGACAACTGTGATATCATTGGTGTTAATATTATTTAAATTAAAAGTGGCTTTTAGGTTTT
Organism: Manduca sexta; assembly: GCF_014839805.1. Lineage (NCBI taxonomy): Eukaryota > Metazoa > Arthropoda > Insecta > Lepidoptera > Sphingidae > Manduca > Manduca sexta. The sequence goes on from NC_051118.1 coordinate 6,930,807, forward strand.
TCGGAACCATTAGTGATTTTAAGAACAGATTAGAATTTAGATATCCCAGTACTCTCGATATCTATTTTTGCTTTTTATGTGTTTTCATGACCGGAATTTTCCGGTTCTGAACCCTAGCACCGACTAAAACATGTGATATGTTAATTTACCCTCGTTATGGCGAATTGGTAATAAAAAATCCGGTGGCTCTCGCAATGTAACAACATATAAACAAAGGCGTAGAACAATCTTCAGTATTTTTGGCCGGACTGGGGTAACAACATTCACTTTACTTTTCGAAGACTTAAGTCGATGGCTCCTAAGTAAACTATCGTATCTGAAAAAACATTGATATTCACTTTTTTAACATTTCATTATTTAGTTACTATTTACTATCAAACATTAAAAAAAATGGTAAACATAAAAAAAATCGTAAATGATTTTTAATGAAATTTATATCATTTATTAACTTTTGATTTAAATTGGTTTGGTAGTAAACGGTGTCTTGATAAAGAAATGCTTAAAAGTGAATATCGTTTTTCCAGATACTAAAGTTTAATTAGGAGCCATTGAATCGTGACGATAGTTGTAGATGACTTCAGACCAGTCAATAGATTGAACATTGTTCTAGAAGCTTACCTTATGGTAATAAATAAACCAAGGCTTTACGGTAAAATTATACACATAGGCCTAAATACAGTCCGAGCGCGAGCTCCGGGGAATCTTATGGAATGTCAAGGAGTTAATACAGCGATTTTGTTGATGATATCTATATAATAAATCCTACTTTCTAAAGTATTAAATTAATTACGTCAACATTCCATAAGACTCCTCTGAGCTCGCGCGCGGACTACATCTAACTCCACGTTACGTGAAAGTTTTTATATGATAAAAGCCCACAAAAGCTGCCACTCA